>NW_027206394.1:0-115000 GCF_024711535.1 Dipodomys merriami
TATATCTTTATTTGTCTGAGTACAAAGCCTAAGGAAAATGATAAGGTGAGAATATAGCTTTTCTAGATATGAAGTAAAGAAAATGCAGCATAGAGTAACTCACTAGTTTAAAGTCAACCTATTTCTCCAAAACATTCTAAGCATTTCCTTACTATGTGTATTATTCTCAAGAAGGGAATGGGGAATACGAGAAGAGGACTAACCTAGCATTATCTTCAAATACACATAAGTTGGATTTTCCTCTTTATTTTCCTATAAGCATTTTTGATAAAAACTGTTTGAATGATTGATTTCCATGTCTGGTATAATATATCCTAGTTGCATATTCCAAAGTACATTCAGAAAATGCTATATAGCAATTAAGTCCGGGCAGAAAAAATGGCATCTCTAACTATGTGATGCCCAATTATTAGCTATTTCATTATGCCCCAATTTAATGAATGTTATTGTTTAAATCTTTATAAAGTATTAATTAAAATCGATCAGTGTCCTATAAAATAATTGTATATAATTTTATCCTAGAATCATTCAAGAACTGCCCATTCAATCATGACATACATCACATTCCATTGGTATTCATATGGATAGGAATGAGTTTCTTAGGATTTCCTGCCTGCCATTTGGAGGTGGCAGGACCAGAATTCAAACTGTGGGCTCCAGCTCCCATTACTTCAACCCAAGGATAGGAACTTATCGGTCTGTCCAAGAACATCAGCAAGACCAATGATTAGGCAGGCACCAGTGGTTCTCAGCAGTCCTCCTTGATACTTACAAGGCTGTGATAGGAGGATAGTGGTCAAAGTCACCCTAAGTAGGGAAATCCTTGAGACCCCCTGTCCAACTTCATTGTCAACAAAGCCAGAAATAGAGCCATATGGCTCCAGTGGTAGAGGGTTAACCTTGAGCAAAAGCAGCTCATGGACTGTGCCCAGATACTGAGTTCAAGGTCTAGGACAGGCAACAAACAGACATACACAACAATCTGTGCAGACATCCCGCTAAAACTGGTCACCCTCTTTTCCCCAGCTGAATTGGACAGAGTTCCCTGGGAAAGGGGCTGGGGGAGCCACTGTCATCTTGACTCGACCCATTCTGCATGCATCACAGGATTCCGGCCACATTATTTCATGGTTCTTTCTGACCAATGGGATACAAGAATTGTATTCCATGATACCTGGTAGATAGACTAGGCTCTGTTAGCACACTTGGAGGCTGAGATCCACAGAGGGAAAATCATGCCACAGGAGAGGAGGGACTGCTGCAGGCACCCGGGGCCACCTGGCAGCTCAGTGCCAGACTGAGTTGGAGCCACAGACCCTCCATCCCATGAGCTGACACCACAGCATGCATGGGGATGGGAGGCGGGACATATGTGCCTCTGAGAAGAAAATCTGCTTCATCCATGACCTGCCTGATGAGGTGGACTTCCAGAGTCCAGCAGGTGAGCACCACCATTGATGCAGCCAGCTGTCGGCACACATCCGAACCATTGAGGAGTCCCTTGTGGTATGTAAAGTGCAGATGTTGGTCCTGCATATGCTGTGTTGGGAGAATGCTGAGTGCAGGCACTGGCTGTCCCAGGAGAAGATGGAGAAGAGGACAGTGCTGCAGGAGCTGCTATTGCTCCTCGCAGGGGAAGGCACAGACAGCAGTCTCCAGATGCCAGCACAGGCTGAGCCCCCCACCACCAACACTGTTTCAGAGGCCTCAGGGCCCATGCTGGGTGAAATGAGGGAGCAGCATAAAGATTTTGAAGAATTGAAACTTGAAGACAGCATGGAAAATGCCAGAGGAGAGGTCAGGGTTCCCGACGCCAGAGTGGACTCTCCCCGAAGGAGCACATCCTGCCACAGATGCCCCACATCCAGATCTGCCCACAGCTCCCAGGCTCAGGGGAGGAGTGCTCCCTCACTTACTTCTATAGACCGATGTGGATGATGACTTTCTATGTGACATACTGACTCTCAAATCCTTGGCAGCCACCAGAAGTAGATGGCCAGGTGGCCTTCCCTGAGGCCTCCATCTGCCGGATGATGAAAAGGTTAAACTGGGGGTTAGGTAAGGCAGAGGATGCCAGGAGTTGGCCCAAACTCAAGGGACATCTAATGGCTCATTGGTGGCCAGGAAAGAGGCCCATGTTATGCTTATCACAAAGAATAAATTGTTTTCAAAACAAAAAAAAGCCTCCAACAAAGATTTGTTCTTCCATTCTTGAGGCTTGAACTGAGGGCTTGGCCACTGTCCCTGAGCTCTTTTTGATCAAGGCAGGCGCTCTACCACTTGAGCTCCACCTCCCCTTCCACCCTTTTCTGTGTTGAATAGAACCCAGGGCTTCAGGCATGCTAGGCGACCACTCTACTACTGAGCCACATTCTCAGCTATGAAGATTCTCCCCCTTCACAAACCCATATGGCCATTCCTCAGATAAATAGTAAGTAGGGTCTAGAATGAATATGAAGCACAAGTCTGGTTCACACCAAAATACTGCCCCGCCCCCTCTTCCCACACCCTTAGTTGAAGTTTCTCTTCTACCATTGAAGGATGAGAGAGGAAGAGGGGAGTCCCAAGAGAGTACAAACAACAGTGGCCCCCTGAGTCCCACATCCTCCCCCACATAAGTGGTCCTCCAGATTCTAATCTTACCTGACTCAATGTGGAGTCTACACTGTCTCCCCACCTCTGCAAGCCTCAGGATGAAATAAAGGTCAGCCCTGGCCTCAGCCCAAACCCAGGGTGGAAGCTTCTAGTCACAGACCCACTTCCACGTCTGACTGCCCCGAGTTAGGCCGGACCCACAACTCACCACTACATTGGCAGTGATGACCTCATGGATGGATTGCAGGAAGAAGTTCTATGGCAAAGAGTAGAAGCAGCAGTGTGAGCAGGGCAGAAGGAGGTGGGGAGATTGCTCGGGGATCTTCCTTGTAGCCCACCCATACAGCCAGAGCCATGCTGACCCAAAGCACGGACCAAGCCAAGGGGTGAGATGAGATGGAGGAGCATGGGACTAAAGGAGGTACTGCTTTGTCTTGGAGCACTTGAAAATTCCAATTATATTTGGCCCATGCCAATCTCAAAGACAACAAGCAATGCCTCTCCTTGTTGTTGTTGGCTGTGATCATTGTCCCTGATCTCTTTTTCTCAAGGCTGGCACTCTACCACTTGAGTCACAGGGCCAATTTTGTTTTCTGACGGTTCATCAAGGATAAGAGTTTCACACACTGTCCTGCCCAGACTGGCTTGGCACCGTGATCCTCCAGGTCTCAGCTTCCTGAATAGCTAGGATGACAATCATGAGCCACCAGTGCCCAGTATTTGATGCCTTTTGAAGGCATCTTGGCGAGTCTGTAAAGGAGCCCCAAAAGGCCTGGATAGACCATGACCCAATTAAGGAGCTTGAATAAGGGAAGGCTGACCTTCTAGCCATTCTGTTTCCCCAAAATTAAAGATTCCAGATGGTGTTGTATGCATCAAACACCTAGGCCAGCAGCCACCAGGCTTAGTGGGGAAAAAGTAGAGAATACCCAAAGATTGAAATGTAGAAATCTCTGATTTTTGAATGCATGTGGTGTGTGTGTGTGTGTGTGTGTGTGTGTGTGTGTGTGTGTGTGTGTGTGTGTGTGTGTGTGTGTGTGTGTGAGTGTGTGTGTGTGTGTGTGAACTCAGGGCCTAGGCTCTATCCCTGAGTTTTCTTGCTCAAGGCTAGTGCTCTGCCACTTGAGCCACAGCCCCACTTGCTTTTCAATGGTTAATTGTAGGTAAGAGTCTCAAGGACTTTCCTGCCCAGGGTGGCTTTGAAGCATGATGGGAGGCCCAGGGAAGCAAGAGTAAACACAACTCGCAGGTACAATCCTTATGGTGGGCCACTACTGCCCCCTGGTGGCCAGATGCGAAACATGCGGCCCTGTGCCATCATCCTCTAGAGTTCAATTTGGGGAAGTGACCAGGGCCAAGCTGACTTTTGCTCACCCTGATTGCTGATGCCAGAGCAGGTTTGTTCCACCCTAGGCCAAGAGAGCTCCAGGAGGCCCTGCTTACCAGGGACACAAGGAAGGGAGAGGTCAGCGCCAGGCTATGCTAAGAGCCTTTGCCCACGGATACCCCAACTTGGCCTTACTTATTACCATAAGACCTGTCAAAGAAAAACCCCCAAAAAACAAAATTGGAGCAGTGCCTCCAAGTGGTAGAACTCTAGCATTGAACCAAAGAGCTCAGGGAAAGGGCTCCTAAACTTTGAGTTCAAGACCCCCAGCTGACCTTCCCCCATAAAACACAAGTTGGCTAAATGTGATCTAGTAGGATTTGTGAAGTGTTTCTGAAGAATGGTGATACTGAAAAAAGCACCCTAATTCTAATGACAGCTGAACTTGTGACATACAGCTATGTGGTGAGTCCTTCAGAAGGCACTATTTGTTGGGTCCTTCCCACATGGGGGTTTTGTGCTGAGTCCTCAAAAAGGTGCTGTTTGCTGAGTCATCCCAAAGGGTGCTATGTACTGAGTCCATGAGAAGAGTGCGCCGACCTGGGTTTTTCAAAGGGTGCTGTGTGCTGAGTCCATTACACAACGTACTGTATGCCGCGTCCTTCAAAAGGTGTGGTGTGCTAATTCATCCTAAAGGGTCCTGCTATGTGCTGAGCCCTTCAGAAGAGAGGGATGAGGCGAGTTTTTTGAATGTGTGTGCCAAGTCCTTTACACAGGGTGCTCTGTACTGTCCTTCAAATGGTGCTGTGTGCTGAGTGCTTCCACAGTTTGGTATGTGCTGAGTCCTTCAAAATTTTTCTGTGTGCTGAGTTTTTCGAAAGGTGCTGTGCACTGGGTGTTTCACACAGGGTGCTTCATACTCAGCCCTTCAAAGAGTGCTGTGTGTGGAGCCTTAACACAGGGTGTGATGAGTCTCTGGGAAAGAGTGCTACATGCTGAGTTTTTCAAAGCATGCCATGCATTAAGGCCTTTACACTGCGGGCTATGGACTCCCTCCTTCAAAGGATGCTGTGTGCTGAGTATTCTACCCAGTGTACTACATGCTGAGTCCTTCAAAGAGAGCTGTGTGCTGAGTCCTTTACACAGGGTGCTTTGTGCTATTTTTGGAAGTGGGCTGTGTGCTGAGTCATCCCAAAGGGTGCTATGTTCTGAGTCCTTGAGAGGTAGTTATCCCCAACAATCACACACACACAAACACAAACACACATATACATGAATGTCACCATGCACCTGTTTGGTGTGTGGAGTGGAGGGGGATGGAGGAGAGTCTCCCCCAGCGGTGGGGCTGAGGGGAGATTTGATTCCCCGGGCCGGTAGTGGGGTTGGGGGGGGAGTGCTGAGCTGAAGTAATGCTGCAATTGCCATGGTCTGGAAGCCTCAGGGCCCAGTCAGGGCTGCTGTGGCCAGGGGTGGGGGGCGTGGCCCAGGGGAGGAGGGGACAGGACCCAGGGACCCACTTTGGTGGCAACAATGGCCAGGGGCCCAAGGGGCAAGGGCGTGTGCACAGCAGGAGTGGGGTGGCCCAGGAGAGGAGTATAGGGCTGAGAGAGAGCAGAGAGAAGAGAGAAGAGTGAGCATGAGCACAAGCACCAGTGGAAATGGCTTCAGTGGCTGGTGGCCGCCCAGATCATAGTGTGGGTCCTGGCCGGAAACATAAAGCATGTGGAACATTCATGGCAGGCACATTGCTGCACACAGTCCTGTGGAAGCGCAGCAGCCATGGCGGCCCTGAGTCTGAGGTCCCAGTTCAGGGAGCACAGCACAGGCACTGGCTGCTGAGGCAGAGGCAGTGGCCAAGGGGAAGAGGCCGTTGAAACAGCGGCAGTGGCTGAGGAGAAAGCGCAGAGGCTTCCCACAGCCCCTCCACGCACCCACAGATGTCCCCGCCCCCTCCCAGCAGCCCTGCGTCTCAAACATGGCGCTGCCGGCTGTGACCCACGGAGCCTCTTGCAGTCACCCGGCATAGAGGGCCCACCCCTGGCCAACTTGTGGCCCGACTTAGTCACAGCCCCGGGTCCTCAGACTCTGCACACCTGGATTCACAGACTACAGCTTCTCCCAGCAGCACACATGTGTGGCCACCCTGCAGGCCCACACCCCATGACCCCTGCCCCCTGCGACCCCCCTACTCTATGGCTTCCCCCCCACCCCCACTGACCAGCGCCTCTGGCCTCCCCTCTCTTGTCCCACCTGCACCTCCCCCGTGCCCTACAATCCTCCCTGGCTCTGCCACAAATGCACCCCAGGGGTGGGGAGTGGAGGTGGGTGTCGACCCGGGGATCCCACCCCATCCATAGCGGCCAGTGTCGCAGGAAAAGGGGAGCTGCAGGGATGGGTGAGGAGGGGCCAACACAGAGCCTCTGTCTTGGAGCAGTTGGAGCCACACAGCCGCATATCTGCACCCTTTCTCTCCTTGGTGGAAACTTGGTGGCTTTAGTCAGAGGTGGGAAGCAGCACCTCCACACCTGCCTTCTAGGGTCTTCTCCTTTTTACTGGGGAGGGGTGTGTTGGATGCAGAAGGTAGCCCCCCCCTTGTGAGCCCTTGTCTTCTGTGCTCAGTGACCCTTTCACCTGAGGATGTTCCCAGAAAAGCCCACTAGAGAGGTGAGAGCACTGTGGTCAGCTAGAAGGTGGATATTTGGGAGAAAAATGTACCCCCTCTCACAAACATACACTCGGCCTGTACCTCCAACCCCAGCTGTCAACAGTTCTGACTGGGTGATCACATTTCCCAGCTCTGCCAACCTCTGCTAGTGCTCCCAGTACATGTGGTCTCCTCATCTTCCCCAAGAATCTGCCAAGTCACCCAGAAGTAACTAGGCTGGAAGTAGGGAGTCCATCCAATTATATAGCCTTTAGGACCCCATCAAAATCCCCAACAACGCCCCCACCCCAGGTCAGACACTTTTCTGTAGGCACCATGACCCCTGCTTTGTTTTCTGTCCAGGCTCTGAAGAGCCACCTGTCTCCAGACTCCACCCAGTGTCCTGGCCTAGGGTTTTGGTGAATGGGGAGTCAAGGCTGGTTGTTCCCAGGGGAAAGGGTCTGGCCCTGAAGAAAGGGGGAGGCAGGGTGGTTCTGCATTATTAGAACATTGTTTCACTTGGGTGGGAGCACCTGGTTCTGACAAGGGAACCCCCATGCTTGAGCTGGTACATCATCCAGATGAGAAACCAACAAACTCAGGAGAGGCACTGCTCTGAGTCTGTGAGAGAGAGAGAGAGAAAGAGAGAGAGAGAGAGAGAGAGAGAGAGAGAGAGAGAGAGAGAGAGAGAGAGAGAGAGAGAGAGAGAGAGAGAGAGAGAGAGAGAGTTTGTCTTTCTCATTATACAGCCTGACTGTGCTCAGGTGAATGATCAGTTGGCAAATTGCTGGTGCTGCATGGATGAGTCTTCTGTCACTGGTTTGGATTTGTATGTGTTTGTGTTTCTGTGTGTGTGTGTGTGTGTGTGTGTGTGTGTGTGTGTGTGTGTGTGTGTGTGTGTGTGTGTGTGTGTGTTAGGAGATCAGGGAGATAAGAACAATGAAAATATATTTAAATCACCCTGTCTAAAAAGAGCAAAAGCATTTTATTTGTTTTTCTTTATTCATTAATGCCCAGTACAAGCCCAGCCACATTTTTTGTTTTCTCTTTCACTGTTTCATGGTTCCGTTAGGAAAGGTTATAGTAGATGATCCTTTCCACCTCTTTCTTCCGCGTTCTTGCAGCCCACAGTAGCTGCTGGGCCTACATGGGTCTCCTCTAGGAGGTCTGTGTGAACCACACACCAGAGTGGACACCTGCCCTTCTGTCTTCAGCCAAAAGGCTCGTGAGGCTACTGTGACCACAGCCGCACACTTCCAGACAGACAGTCTGCTCTCGTGTGTATAGTGGGAGGTAATTCAAGGTTGGAAATGAGTCTGCCAAACATAAACAGGGAATGAGATGGGGGGAGTAGGGCAGGGGCTGTGACAAACAATGTGACAGGATAAGAGGGTTCATCACAACAAGGATGAGAGGGGAATCTTATCCAGGGTATTGACAGTGTCCGTGGGCATCTGGGCAGTGGGCTCCGGGCCCCCAATGGTGGCATGGATTCACTCCTGGGGCAGTGCACTGGTGGGCAGTCCTCCCTGAAGTCCTGCAAAGTCCAATCTGTGTCCTTCCTGGGCTGTTTCCAGCTGGTCAATGGTAGGCAAGTGTTTTCCCCCTGCTGGAGTCTCCTTGGGATCAGGACATGGCAGTTAGCTAGGGCTCTGTGAATGCCATTTTCTGTAACCTGCTGTAGGCTGTCTGCAAGGAAAAAGGGGTCTACTGACTTTGGAACCCATTAAGTTTGATTGGGACAAGTGAAAAATGCCAGCTTTTCAGAGATTTTTCTTGAAGCTGGCAATTTCTACTAATGCCTGGGATTCTGGGTCAAATTAGATGGACCATTTCAGCCACCAAACAATGATATTCAAAGCAGCACAGGCAGAGTTCCCAAGCCAGATGGTATGCTATGAATATGGTGCCTTGTCTGCCTTTCTCTGGCAGCTGCTGATTCTCCTCCGGCTTTCTCTAGGGTGATCACCACAGGCAAGGATGTCATGGGGAGCAGAGATTGTGACCTCGCCATCCACAGCCTGCCAGCTGTGAGCAGAGACAATTCCCAGCACCTGTACTGGACTCTGGGAGATTCAGAGACCCAGGATGCCTCAGGGATCCTTTCTCTGCAACATGAAACATGGGGGCTGGATGTGGTGGACCATCCTGTGTAGGGAGCCGGGGCGAGACTCCGCCCACTCCCTTGCAGCTTTGAGGTAACCACCCCATATTAGACGGTGCTTGGCGGGACGCCTGGGCTGTGCGCGTGAACGAGCCAGGTAGAGTCCCCAGCCAATCCCATGACACCTGGTGACGGTGAAAGGCAGGCGACCAACAACAGACCGACCCGCGTTCCTATTTCCCTATATAAGCGGCTATGTTTTGGGTGCACGCTCTCTCGCACCCAAGCTCTCCTACAACTAAAAGGCTCTCCAATAAAGCGTGATCTGAGAAGACTCCTGGTGTGGTGGTCGTTCTTTCTCGCTGGTCGAGTAGACGGTCGCTACAAGTGGTGCCAAGACCCGGGAACGAACCAGGGACGGGACCCGCGCGAGAGGCCAAACCGGAGCCAGAACTCAACACGCGGAGAGGGGACGTCGGTAAATATCCCCCGGTATGCTGTTCACTGTAGATTTAGATATTTATTGGTTGCTTGCATTGCTTCTTCCCTTGTGGCTTGTCTTTTTGATGGTGCGCACTTGCCTCGAGGAGGGAGGGTTTGATTTAATCCAGGAAGGACGCAAAGTACTAACGCAGCATCAGGATAGTCTATCAGAGTCAGCATACAGTAAGGGGGAGGAAAATAGGCCTAAAAGAAAAAGGGAAAAAAGACAAAAGGATCCTAAAGAATTAAAGCAGGAGGGACTGCAGCCCTCACAAAAGGAGAAGGGTTTTAGGGAGGGGGTCTCAAGGAGACCCCTATGCCCTTCTTTAAAAGCAAACCGGTTCTCAGCCCTACATGTGGAAGGGCGGGACCAAGAATATAGTAATCTTGTGAGTGACTCAGAGGAAGAAATGTTAGAGGAGGAGGGAGAGCAGCTCGATCCAGCTGATAGTGAAGACTTAGAAGAGGCTACAGTGGAGCACGAGGCAGACAGATATGGGGGGTGGCGCCCCCTAGGGGTGGGAGTACCGCAGCAGCCAGGGAGAGGAAACGGAGCTGCCCCTCACCCGTCGGCCCCCCCGCCGTGCCCGCCGGCAGGGAAGAGTCACTTTATAAAAGAAAATACCTGGTCGCGGCTGGCAGCCGCTTTCCCAGTTTTTGAAAATCCAATTACTGCTGAAAGAAATTTTGAGCCGGTTTCCTACTCCCAGTTAAAAGATTTAGTTGAGGCAGTCAGGACTTATGGAGTGACGGCCAATTATACCACTGCCTTGCTTCGAAGGCTAACTATTAATGCTATGACACCTATGGATTGGTTTGAAGTGGCCCGTATTGCCTTAATCACGGGCAGTTCCTTGATTTTCGGTCAATTGTTCAAGACAAGGCTCAAGCCCAATACAGACAAAATGTCCGTGACGGGCACCCGGACTGGACCGTAGACATGCTTCTCGGGCAGGGAATCTACTCGGTAGACCAGACAGGATATCCCTTTGAAGTATACCGCCAGGTAAACGAGGTTTTTTACAGGTCCCTTCCAAACAAGGGAGAGGTGGCTGGCAATCTAACAAAAATCATGCAGGCCCCTAATGAGCCATTTTCTGATTTTTTTGCCCGTATGCTAGAGACAACCGAGCGGGTATTAGGAAATCTGGAAACAGCCATGCCATTTGTACAACAAATCATTTTTGAACAAAGCACCAAGGAATGTCAGAGGGCAATTACCCCAGTAAGAACTCAAAGCCTAGAAGCTTGGTTAAAAGCCTGCAGAGAAGTAGGTGGCCCCCTGACCAATGCGGGGCTGGCAGCTGCTGTCTTGTCGGCTGCCGGGGCCGCAAAAGATAGTAAAGGAAAAGGGTGTTTCTGGTGTGGTCAGTTGGGGCATTTTAGACAGCAATGCCCACAAAATGGTGGTCCTGCACAAAACATACCCAGGCCGCCAAGGACTCCAGGAGTGTGTCCTCGTTGTAAAAAGGAAAAGCATTGGGTCAACGAATGCAGGTCAGTTAGAGACATCAATGGACATTTTATCCACCAAATTACTCCAAACACTAATTCGGAACAGGAGCCAAAAAATGGAGAGAAGGGCCCTCGTCCTCAGGGCCCGAAAGTTTATGGGGCATTTCGGACTCTGGCTCCCGGAGAGCACCCGCAACAACCCCCCAGCCAAGAAGAGCAACCTCAGGCTCCGCAGGGTTGGACCTCTGTGCCACCTCCGGACGGGTATTAACACAGCAGATGGGAGTCCAGATTGTGGAGACAGACATGACAGGACCCCTAGATGAAGGCACTGTAGGAATAGTTTTAGGACGCTCCTCCTTCACAATGAGAGGATTAATAATTTTCCCGGGAGTAATTGACCCTGACTATACGGGGACTATCAAGGTCCTCTGCCATGTCCCCCATGGAGTGGTGTCCATTTCTCCAGAGGACAGAATCGCACAGCTTCTGCTTTTGCCTTCTCTTCATGGCAACTTCCCTGCTAAGGAGATAGAGAGAGGAGATAAAGGGCTAGGCTCCACTGGAGTCGACCTTACATGCCTATCCATAACTTTAGACCAAAGACCCATGCTAACTCTCCAAGTGGAAGGGAGAAGATTTGAGGGACTGGTGGATACAGGGGCAGATCGAAGCATCATCCAAAGAGGAGAGTGGCCAAAGCAATGGCCAACTCAGAAATCCTCCCAGACCTTACAAGGGCTGGGCTATGCCGATGCCCCACAGTTAAGTGCAAAAGAATTGACTTGGAGAACAGACGAAGGTCAAGTTGGAAAAATGCAGCCATTTGTGGTAGACGTCCCTGTCAATCTTTGGGGAAGAGATGTGCAGCAACAGCTAAAGCTAACTTTAACTAATGATTATTCTGAGGCCAGTCAGAATATGATGAAACAGCAAGGATTTGTGCCAGCCTTGGGGCTTGGTCGGCGTCTCCAAGGACGCAAGGAGCCGATAGAGCCACTTCCTAAACAGGACAGGAAGGGTTTGGGTTTTTCTTAGGGGCCTCTGAAAACAAAGCTTCCACTGAAGGTGCAGTACCCATACCTTGGTTAACGCAAAAGGCGGTGTGGGTTCCTCAGTGGCCCCTCTCTGGAGAAAAATTGGAAGCGGCTCAAACTCTTGTCCAGGAACAGCTGCAGCTGGGGCATGTTGAGCCTTCAGTGTCATCTTGGAATACCCCAATTTTTGTGATCAAAAAGGCCTCCGGAAAATGGAGATTATTACATGACCTTAGAGCAGTAAATGCCCAGATGCAAATTATGGGACCCATCCAAAGGGGACTTCCACTGCTCTCTGCGTTACCTAGAGAGTGGCCTATTTTAGCTTTAGACATTAAGGATTGCTTTTTTTCCATACCTCTTTATGAAAAGGATAGGGAGCACTTTGCCTTTACTTTGCCCTCGGTTAATCATGAAACCCCGGATGCTCGCTATCAGTGGAAAGTTCTCCCCCAAGGGATGGCTAATAGCCCAACAATTTGTCAATTGTTCGTGGGGGCTGCATTAACCCCTGTTAGGGAAAAATTTCCAAAAGTACGGATGGTCCATTATATGGATGATATCTTGTTGGCTGCTCCCTCGGTAGAGACTCTTCATAAGGTGTTTGGGCAGGTAACGGAGACCTTAGCTGACAAGGGATTGATTATTGCCCCTGAGAAGGTTCAGCAGACTAGTGTTGTTCAATTTCTGGGAACCATTGTTTCTCCTACTGAGATTAAACCACAAAAACTTTCCATTCGAACTGGTCATCTTAAAACACTTAATGATTTTCAGCAATTGGCAGGAGATATTAATTGGATAAGGGGGTTTCTTAATCTCCCTCGGTCAGAGTTGTTACCTTTATTTGCTATTTTGGAGGGCGACCCTGAAGTCACCTCCTCTAGATCCCTGACACCTTTAGCACTAAATTCCCTACAAAAGGTTGAGGCCGCTTTGTCTAGGGCTCAACTTTCACGGGTTGATTTAAAATTACCTATTGATTTATGTATATTAAAAACAAAAAATTATCCCACGGGGGTTCTTTGGCAAAATGGCCCCTTATTGTGGCTCCACGGCAATTCTGTGGGAGCAAAAACTGTTCAATATTTTCCTGAATTAGTGGCTAAACAGGCAATTTTGGGTATAAAGTATTGTTTAATGCACTTTGCAAAAATTCCAGATAAATTAATTATTCCATACACCCGTGAGCAAGTTGAAATTTTAGCAGCCACAATGGATATGTGGGCAATTCTTGTTTGCTCATTTCCAAATGTAATTGATAATCATTATCCTAAGCATCCTCTGCTTGCCATAGTTAACAAAAATTTAGTGTATTTTCCTGTTGTCACTTCAAAGGAGCCCTTGGTTGATGCTCTGACCATTTTTACGGATGGATCAAAATCTGGACAAGGTGCCTTTTTTGTTCAAGGACACAAACAGCCGGTAGTCTTTAATTTTCGGCCGAATGTCCCACAGGCTGTTGAATGTTTAATTGTGCTTGAAGTTTTTAAAAGATTTGATCAACCTTTTAACTTATTTTCTGATTCATTATATGTTGTAAATGCCGTTGCTTCTCTTGAAGTTGCTGCTTCAGTTAAGCAGGCCAGTACAATTTCTAATGTTTTGTTACAGATTCAATCCCTTATCTTAAACAGAAAACACTCTTTTTATATTGGACATATTCGCGCCCACTCTATGTTGCCGGGCCCGATGGCAAGGTGTAATGATTTGGTGGACCAGGCAACTCGGGCTGTGGCTCTGGTCACTGCTGATCCTGTAGAATTGGCAAAAGACTTTCATAGATTGTATCATATACCTGCTAATACCCTTAGGAAAAGATATAATTTGTCCAGGCATGTGGCAAGAGATATTGTTAAAGCCTGTAAATCTTGTGTTACCTTTCTTCATCCTCCCCATGTGGGGGTAAACCCCAGGGGGTTGAGACCAAACGCCCTATGGCAGATGGATGTTACTCATCTGACGGAATTTGGTAAGTTGAAATATTTACATGTGTCTGTGGACACCTTTTCTGGTGTCATTCATGCCACACCTTTGGCAGGTGTCTCACATCAGAATACACTGCTTAGAAGCTTGGGCAGCTTGGGGAAAGCCCCTTAGACTCAAGACGGATAATGGCCCTGCTTATACTTCCCATGGTTTTCGCGCCTTTTGCGCACAAATGCAGGTTGCCCACACCATCGGATTGCCCTACAATCCTCAAGGACAAGGTATAGTGGAAAGAGCTAATCGAAGCATAAAAGAAATGCTTCAAAAGCAAAAAGGGGGAATTGCTGAGTCCGCGTCCCCCAGGGAAAGACTTTCTCTTGCGCTCTTTACCCTTAATTTTTTAATTCTAAATGACAACGATCAGTCTGCTGCAGATCGGCATATGACAAGAGACTCCATGGATACTAAAGACATGGTTATGTGGAAGGATGTTATTAATAATAAATGGTATGGACCGGATCCGGTAATAACGAGATCCAGGGGAGCTGTTTGTGTTTTTCCACAGAGTCAAGAATTACCTCACTGGGTGCCAACGAGACTGACCAGGCCGGTGGAGACTGCAGCAGAACCCCCTCTTGAAGATGCAGCTGATCTTCCTGCTGTTAGCAACAGTGCTAATAGCAATCCCTGTGATAGCTAAACCGATGATGCTGTGGGCTGTTACAATTTACTGACTGGATTGCCTCTGCGGTGTCCTTTTCCAAAGAGCGGGTGGGAGTCGGAATGTTTTTAGCCTGCTGCTTGGGAGGATGCGTGGTCTGCCTATGGTTGGTCTGTCGCCTTCGAGCCCAAACCAGAAGGGACAAGGTTGTTATTTTGCAAGCATTAGCCGCTTTGGAGAGTGGATCCTCACCCCAGATTTGGCTGTCGGCCCTAAGAGGCAGTTAAGCCTTACCATCCTGCATAGCCTTAGCACCCCGAGGGATCAGGGGATCCCATTGCACCGGGACAGGTATGCAACTTGTAATTTGGGACAGGGTGCAAGGCAAGTGCACTGCACTTGAGGAGATGGTTCTCATCTCCTCAAGAAGAGCATGCTGGGTTGCAAGTGGGTTGATGCCCAAGATCCCACCTCTGCAAAAAAGGTATCGGACAGGCCTGGTCATCACTGGGGAAGGCGCGCCCCTCAGGCGAAGGCCAGTGCAAGGTCCTAATGTTTTAGACAGAGGCCCAACCTCTACTCTTACCTGTTGCCAAAAAACAAAGAAGGGGGAACTGTAGGGAGCCGGGGCGAGATTCCGCCCACTCCCTTGCAGCTTTGAGGTAACCACCCCATATTAGACGGTGCTTGGCGGGACGCCTGGGCTGTGCGCGTGAACGAGCCAGGTAGAGTCCCCAGCCAATCCCATGACACCTGGTGACGGTGAAAGGCAGGCGACCAACAATAGACCGACCCGCGTTCCTATTTCCCTATATAAGCGGCTATGTTTTGGGTGCACGCTCTCTCGCACCCAAGCTCTCCTACAACTAAAAGGCTCTCCAATAAAGCGTGATCTGAGAAGACTCCTGGTGTGGTGGTCGTTCTTTCTCGCTGGTCGAGCAGACGGTCGCTACAATCCTGTCTGACCCCAGGGAGTGGAGAGGAGGCCCCTTGAGCCGGGCGTTCACCTCAAGGCAACCTTATTCACAGCTAAGTGGGGAATTGAGTGCCACAGAGCTGGTCAGTGGCTGGACAGAGATCTTTGAGAAGATAGGCATCCCAGAGGCCCCTTAGAAACAAAACAGTTAAGTGCGGTGGCACCAGGACGGTGGGAAGGGGGAGGAGGGAGAACTGTGGGAGAGCTACATCAGGCTTTACCTCCACCCAGTTTGCTTACCTGAATTGGATGGGACTTTTCTGTAGTATTGTCGTAGGCAGATGCTCATTTATTTATCCAACAAATTGTTACAGTGAGTGCCAGGTCGGGAGGGGGGGGACGGGTCATAGACGATGAAAGGTTCCAGTGCTGGTTCCACAGCACATGAAGAAATCTTGGTTTGAGCTGGCTGCTGGTCCTTCACACCTGTCATCCTAGCTACTTAAGAGGCTGAGATGGGAGGATTGAAGCTTCAGTCCCAGGCAGGTGGCTCAAACTGTAGACTGTTGGTTTTGAGTTAAAAAGGCTCGGGGACAGCCGGGTGCTGGTGGCTCACGCCTGTAATCCTAGCTACTCAGGAGGCTGAGATCTGAGGATCGCAGTTCAAAGCCAGCCCGGGCAGGAGAGACCGTGAGACTCCTATCTCCAATACACCACCAGAAAACCGGAAGTGGCTCTGTAGCTCAAGTGGTAGAGCGCTCGCTTTGAGCTGAAGAGCTGAGGGACAGCGCCCAGGCCCAGAGTTCAAGCCCCACGACCCACACACAAAAAAAGGCTCAGGGACAGCACCCAGGTTCTGAGTTCAAGAGGAGGAGTGACACAAAGAAAGGAAAGAAAAAGAGAGGAGGGAAGGATGCAGGGAGAAAAGGAGGAAAGGAAGGAAGAAGGGAGCATGCAAGCCTTGGTTTGGAGTCCCTGGATAAAGGGAGCCAACCATTCACAATCTCCGTGGGGACAGTTTCAGAGCCTAAAGCCAGTATGTGGAACCAAGCCACTGACTCCTTCATGACATCAGCAACTTCATGCCATCCTTGATCTGTGTGGTGGCCAACTGCAGAGGGAAACAGCCTCAGGTAGACCCTAGGGCTCAGGGTGGGTCACTGAGTTTCAATCTCCCCTGGCATACCAAGTTTATTTTCTGGTCAGATAAGAAGAAAGTGTCCAAGGGCTAGGGAGGTATAGGATGAGGGAGTGTCAACAGAGGGGTGGCAAGGGATAAGCAGGAAGTTGAGAGGTAGGAAAATCCCAGATCAGGTGTGTCAGGCCATTGGAACCATGACCTCACTTGAAAACCTAGACCATCAGTGATACAGACTTCGACCCAGCCACATGGCTATTAAAAGTCCTGGCACTCAGGGTTCACCATTGACAACCTGGCTGTTGTCCGCTGCAGGATGCCTGTGCAGTATATCCTTGCTGGCTCAATCTGAAGATGACACCCCCAGTGTTCATTCCTCGACCAGAGACAGAGGTAAACATGCCACTGGCACAGGACAGCCAGGGAATGAGGGCGGGAGTCAGACCCGTGTTGCCCAGAGACTTCCTCTAGGCGACTCTAGGGCCCCATGACTGCCATTCTCAGAGGTAGAGGTGGGTCTCTTTGCTGGCTCAGCCTTTAGTCTAGATGGAAGATGTGGGATTCAGAGAGGGCTGACTGAAGGTCGAGGCTGGTGGGAAAACCAGAGCCACTGGGCTCTGAGCAGGATTGTTTTTTTTTTGAGGATACTCACAACCCAGGAAAATTCCTGGGATGGATTGGCCTTTTTCTCCTTCCTGAAAGAGAGGGACCTAGAGCTCTCCAGTCTCTATCCCTTGGCTGAGAAATCCTTTCATTCCCATATCCTGTGGTTGGATAACTAGACCTCACCTGACTGCCCAGTGTCGAGGCAGGACAGTGAGAGATGTTGAGTCCTTGATGAGGTCACGGGATCCTCAGTATGAGATTGTACTTGAACGTCCTGACTTGGTGCATGGTTAGTCCCGTCTAAGACTGCCATGACCTAGGACATAGAATCTAAAGAATCAGAGCAGGATAGGGTCTATTCTGTGAGTCTTGAGTATTATGTGTGAGCTTTGAGCTCCTGTATGCTCACCTGCTTCCCTTTCTTGGGTGGGTCTATGCTAGAAAAAGCTTAGAACTAGGGTCTGTGTCACATCCCTTGTTTTATGCTCAAAGCTAGTATTCTACCATTTGAGTCACAGTTCCACTTGCAAAGTTTTTGGGTGTTTAATTGGAGATAAGAGTTCTCAATGACTTTGCTGCCAAGGGTGGCGTCCAACTGCAGTCCTCAGATCTCCGTCTCCTGAGGGGATAGGATGACAGCCATGAAAAAGCATCTTTGGTCGGGTGCCAGTGGCTCATGGCTGTCATCCTAAGTACTCAGAAGCTGAGGTCTTAGTATCACGGTTCAAAGCCAGCTTGGGAAGGAGAGACCCTCAGACTCTTCTCTCCAATAAAGCACCAGAAAACCCGAAGTGGTGCTGTGGCTCAAGTAGTAGAGTGCTGGACTTGAGCTGAAGATCTCAGGGAAGCACCTAGGCCTAGAGTTCAATCTCCACAACCAACAAAAAGAAAGTAATGCATCTTTGCCTGCAAAGGACGGTGGAGGTATGTTTGTGTATGGGGGGAGGGATGGGAGACACCTAGCGTCTTCGTTTTAAAAGGATTGTACCAAACTCTTAGTCCATGGCAGCCCATTCTTGACCACAGGTGAAGCTCTGTGTTGGATATCGACCATCGGACCTCAGTCTCCTCACGGGACAATTGTGAGGAAACAAGGGATTAATACAGAGGGATCTCTCCAGCAGGACCAGCACAGAGGGAGCATCTGTCAGATACGGTTCTCAACAATTCTGTGCACATATGACAGGAAGTTACCCAGAAAAGGCTCAGATTGGGTCTGTTATTAATCATGCAACAGGTGTTGGATTATGAAATGAAACATGGCTGTCTTTCATCATTACCCTATCTCCATGAGGAAGGGGATCCTTCACTGCATTCAGTTTTGCAGCTGGGGAAAATGAGGCATGCAATAGCCAGGTGACCTACTCATGACCCCCAGCTGACAGGAAGCTTGGCCTGACTTCTCTGCCATGCTTCCTAGGACAGTGGGTGTTCTTCAGTCCACTTCTTGTGGTGGGAAGTCCACTTCTTGTCACTCGTAGGGCTTGAATTCTGGGCCTGGATGCTTTCCCCGAGCTCCTTAGATCAAGGCTAGCAGTCTGCCACATGACACAGCATCACTTATGGTTTTCTGTTGGTTCTTTGAGGATAAGATTCTCACAGACATTCCTGCCAGGGCCCGCTATGAACCATGATCTTCACATCTCAGCTTCCTGTGTAGTTAGGATTATATGCCTGAGGCACCAGCACCTGGCTTAAGTGTAATTCTGTCCCTCTCTTCCTCTCTCTCTCTCTCTGTCTCTCTCTCTCTGTGTCTCTCTCTCCCTTTCACTCTCTCTCTCCCTTTTGCTCTCTCTCTCTCCCTTTCTCTTTCCCTCTCTCTCAGGAATTGGTTGAATGGGTGCTGGAGGAGGTGTTCCAGCATCCCCATGTGCCTGGAACCCAAGGTGGCCCTCTCATTCTGGAGGTGGGCTGTGGGTCAGGAGCTGTTTCACTCAGCCTGTTGAACCAGCTTTATGAGGTAAGCCCCTCTGTACCCCGGCTAGACCGTGATGGTTATTCATTGTCCATCCCATGAGTCCTTCCCCACATCCCTCTGCTACACCATTGAAGGAAAGTGGATGAGGAGGTGTCGCCTTGTCCCCATGCCTAGCACAATCCCATGCCTCTGACCCATACCCCCACCTATCTGGCTAGACCCTGGCTATAAGACCATGAAAACACTCCATGTCTACTACCCTTTGCTGCGGAGTTTCATTTCGGTGAGGGGGGGGTGCAGAGGAAAGACCCCAGACCTGATAGCTCCAAAGGGACATTTGTTCTTGTGACAGCCAAGTCATTGCTGTGGATAAGGAGGAAGCCTCCATCAGACTGACCCAGAACAATGCTCAAAGATAGGTAGGCTGTTGAATTATCAAACCCACTCATGTCTGCTTCCTACTCCCAACAAGGAGGTGCAGTGTGGGTGGCCCAGCACTGGGCCTAAGGGATTATAAATGGATGGTGGCAGTCAGGAGCTCATGGCTCCCACCCATCATCCTGGCTGTTCAGGAGGCTGAGGTCTGATGGTCATGACTCAGAGCCAACCCAGGCAGGAAAGTCAGATTCTTATCTCCCATAAAATATCTCCCTCCCCAAACCCACACACAAGCCAGAGGTGGTGCTGTGGTCAAGTGGTAGAGCCTCAGCCTTGAACAAAAGAAGCTCAGAGATAACACCCAGGCCCTGAATTTTAACCCTAGGACCAACACAATCATAAAATAAATTAACAGTATACACCTTTTATCTGACTACCAAGAAATATGGATTCTGTCTTCTTGCTGGTACTTGTAGCCAAAGGTAAGGGGCTCCCCTTGATGTTCCCCTAAACCTCTCCTTTCCTTTATCTGTCCAGGCTTCGGTTGCAGGACAGAATTCGAATCATCCTCCTGGATGTGACCTTAGGTACCCTCTCCCACCCACCTTCCTTGGGGTCAGGATTCTGAATGCACTCCCTGCTGGAAGGATGAGACACCGCAGAGTTGAGGGTAGGTATTCCCAACACTCACACACACCCACCCCCCCCACACACACAAACACCCTTAAGCCAATTCAGACTAACCTATTCCAAAGACACTTTATCTCCTTGGATTGACTGACTTAGGAGAGGATTTTGATCCCCTGTAACTGATTATTTTAACTTGGGCTTGCTAGTTGACAGCTGATAAATAGGAGCAAAAAAAAGCCTTTGGTGCCCGTCACCTGGGGCTGAGGCTCATGCCTGTCATCCTGGCCACTCAGGAGGTTGAGATCTGAGGATCATAGTTTGAAGCCAGTCATAAGCTGGAAAGCCCATGAGACTCTACTCTCCATGGAACCACCAAATAGCAAGAAGTGGAGCTGTGGCTCACGTGGTAGAGCACCAGCCTTGAACAATAAAACTCAGAGAGAAAGCTCCCAGATCCTCAGTTCAAGCTCACACAAAGTAATGGCCCCATCTTGTTGCCCACAGATTGCCCGGGCCTTGAGCTCCCTCTCATGGAGTGTGATACAATACTTGTCCCTGGGTGGTATATCAGGGCTGTCAGAAATCCGGTGCTGGAATCCAGGTCTTCCCTTTTGTGTGCTCTCAACCCACACTGAATGGAAGACAGAGTATGACAAGGCCAGCAACCTGCACAGCGGAGACTCTCCAGCTCTGCCTAAGTGACCGGAATGGGCTTCTTGGAGGCAGAACTTGAAAAGTGGTTCTTGCTTAACAAGGAGGATCTGACAGGAAGCACAGAGATCAAAGGTGCTGAATATGATGGACAACATGTCCAGCCAGGGATGCTGGTGAGAGACTCAGTATAGATGTGTGAGACTTGGTATAGATATGTGAGATTGTCCCGAGACAGGCCTGAGGGGTCACAAAAAAAAAGCTATCCAAGGCTGGTATTGTGTGTTAGAGGTAGAGTGCTCATCTAGCCTGCAGGAAAGCATGGGTTCTATTCCTAGGTCCTGCATACACAGAAAAGGCTGGAAGTGGCACTGTGGCTCAGGTGAAAGAGCGCTCCCCTGGAGACAAAGAAAGTGGGTGACAGCGCCAGGGCCCCGAGGTCAGGCCCCAGGGCCGACACCATAAAACAGTTCTCCCAGGGACCTTGGTGACAGGTGGTTGACTATGCCCTAAAGCTCTTAGTAGATCAATCCATGCTTTCTGTCTCCATTGACAGAGGGGAGTTGGACACTCCTTCTCCCCTGGGCACCCCTGGATCCAGTTATCAGAAACCTTCCCAAAGTCTTCCACTGGGACATAGAGCAGCTGGCCCCAGAAATCCTCAGATACTGGTTGGGTTGGGCAGGAGGATATAGGGCAGGCCCCAGAACTCCTAGTGGGTCTGATCTGCCCTGGATGACCAGGCAATCTGGAGGAAGCAGATGGGAGCTTAGAGACGGCTAGTGGTGTGGAGGGGGCCCTTTAATTCCCATGGCCCCACCCAGATTCTGAGCCTTCCTTTGCTCTCCCTGATGGAGGTGGAGGGGTGTCTAGGTGGTAGCATCTAGACGAAGACTAGGTGGAAATTCTGAAGGACTAGACACCTTACGTCATGAGCTGGTGTCTCATGCCTGTCATCCCACACCTGCCATCCTGGTCACTTGGGAGGCTGAGATCCAGAGGATCTGTTTTCGAAGCACAGGCAGGAAAGTCCCACAAGAGCTTCATCTCCAATCTCCAACCGGAAGTGGCACTGTGGCTCAAGTTGTAGAGCACTAATCTGGAGGAAAATTAGTCATCAGGGACAGTACCCAAGCCCTGAGTTCAAGCCCCTAAACCAAAAAAAAAAAAAAACCAAGAAAGAAAGAAATACACCCCTTCCTTGCTTGCAATAGATGGTGAAGTAGTGGGGTTGCTGGGATTGGGAGACCAGATGCTGGCCTCACTGTACAGACATTTCTAAGAATTCTCCAGGTTTGCCCCAGTGTGAAGCCATAGCAGGGTGGGCGGTGCCTTACCAAGAACTCCAGAGGTCATGGCCTGTGGCAGGCAGGGGGTGGGTGAAAGGGAGCAGGGGTGGGATGGTAGTGTCAATTATATGCTGTCCATCCATGGAAGAATGGTTTTGGATGCTGGTGACAAAGTCTGAATTGAAGGATTGCCTGTGGTTTGTGGCCTGATGAGTTCGGTTTCCCCTGTGTTTAAGAAGGAGGCTGAGGCTGGGGACCAAGATGGCGACGGGGCAGTAGGGAAACGCCACAGCTCTCTCCAACCAAAAAGAGAGTTCGAGCTCCAACGCTTAATCTCCCCAAGAGACCGACAACAACAAAAAGACGAACACTCAGAGAAAAACCAGAGGCGGAGAATAACAAAAAAGAAACAGAGGAAAAGAAGAATTTCAGAAGAAAAGCGAAGACCCCTCCCCCAGCCTTTACTGGCCGCGCGGCAGTGCGCCAAGCCGCCGGCCAGCCGGCCCGGCGGGGGCTGCGGGAGCCCCAAGAGACACAGAAGAGACACAGGGGGCCGCTTTCAGATCACCAGGTACTGGTTTACAGAACAGCGGATCGCCAGGAACAGAGAAGCCTACCAGCCGGGAGTCTCCACGAGGATCCCACCCCCACCCCTCACTCTCCACCTGAGCAGAGAGGCTCCATCCCGCCAAAGCCGCTCTGCACCAGCAGCGCGCCCGCCCGATCGCGATCGCAACGAGCCGGCACTCTCCACCCGAGCAGAGAGGTTCCATCCCGCCAAAACCGCCAGCAGCACGCAAAGGGAACTGTCTGCAGACCACCCACCCGCCCGCCCGATCACGATCGCAACGACCCGGCGGGGCCACTCGGGCCCCAGAGGTACCGCGAAGAAGCTGTCTGAGCGGGGACACTCTTGACCCAACAGCTTCGACAGGGGCAGAGACAGAAAAGAATCACACAGAGCCACCACCGCCCAACCCAGCCCGGATTGCAACAACAACTGACGACCTACACCACACAGAAACAACCAGCTCCAGGGTGAGTACCCCACAGGGGAAGTGTATCCCTCAAGGGAGACCAGAGCTGGAGGGAATCCCCAGACCCTGACCTAGACTCCCTACCCCAACACCCGGACCACAGGACCCACTAAAACTGGGAACTGTTTGAGAGCTCCACCAGCCCGTGGAGCACACTCAGCTGGCCAGGCTAGAGCAAGAGCACCCCTGGAAGGGAGCTTAAATGCCCAAGCCAGGAACAGCGCCCCTGGGTCAAGACTACCAACAGTAGAAGAAATTTGAACTGTGTCCCCCAGGCTGTATAACCTAGGTGGTATACACATCAGCACAGGCCTAACGAGTGCGCTCCAGGCTGCATAACCTAGGTGGTATACACATCAGCACAGGCCTAACAAGCGCGCTCCAGGCTGGGGCCGGAACCAGGCCCGGGGATCCGGCGCCTGAACAACACAACCAACTCCTCCCAATTGAAGTAAAAAGCTGAGCATAGGCCTCAACAGAGGGGAGAAAGCCAGGAAACAACACTCCCCGGGGAAGCACGCCTGTGACAACAAAAGACCTGGAGGCCCAGGACAAGAGAAGCCCAAACCCCACCAAAACTCCACCCATATACCCTAGACTAGGAATTGGGCAACACAGGCTGCCAGCACCTGATAGTAAGCAGGAGCTCAGACTGTTAAGGCGGCTCAGCAATAGAGTGATAGTCTTGGATGTATGAGGCCCTGGATCTGAATCCTCAGCATCACAAAAGCAAAAAGGGTCAGAAGTGGTGCTGTGGCTCAAACGGTAGGGTGCCAGCCTTGAGCTGAAAAGCTGAGGGACAGCACCCAAACCTAGAGTTCAAGCCCACAACCAGCCCAAAACAAACAAACAAAAACACATCAGGAGCCCATAGCAGACTCCAGCATTTGGGAGAGTGCATCCAGAGCATCTGTTCTTCACAAGAGCACCCGTAGGAGCAAACACAAGCAGTCTAGGCTGCTCAACCCTTCCAAAGGGGGGAACTGCCAGCAATCTACAGCAGAGAGCTGAGAATCCTAAGTAGGTCAGAATAGCAGCTGGAAATAGGCTCCCAACAGAACCCAGATCAGGCACAGACTCTCTCTACCAATACAGAATCAGCAACCAAGCAAAGACAGACACACCAAAACAAAATTGAAGAGCAGTCTCCTGAACCTCCATGCGAAAATCACAGAGAAAAATCACAAGGTTTACTACCACCCAGGACAGCAAGCTCACCTCAAAAGCCAGCAGCCACACAGGGGAGAGCCCCAGTGGGAGCAAAGCAGGAATGGAAGACAAAGGCTACTTCCAAGGGTTGCTGGAGGCAATGACTCAAGAAATAAAGCGAGAAATTTATCAGAAATTGAAAGAGCACAAGGATGAACTATCCAAAGAGATACAGGATATCAAACAAGAGATGCATGCAAAAATAGAAGCTGCACAAACCTCAGTAAGAAGTGAGATAAACGCCAAATTAGAGGTAATGCATACCTCATTGAGAGGTGAGATCAGTACTCTGAGAACCAACATTGAATCCATAAAGGGATCCATTTCCTCCATGCAAACCACAATAGAAGCCACTGTCAACAGAGTGAATGAAATGAAAGGTCGAGTGTCAGATACAGAAGACAGAATACACCAACTGGACCAAAAAGTGACAGATATGGAAAAAACACTCAAATTAAACCAAAGGGATATTCAAGAGCAAGCAGATAATGCTAAAAAATTTAACCTTCGCATAATTGGAGTGGAAGAAGGTGAGGAATTCCAGAGCAAGGGAATGCACCACCTATTTAACAATATAATCAATGAAAATTTTCCCCACCTCAAAAACGACCATCTTAACTACATCACAAAAGCTTATCGAACACCCAACAAGCAAGACCCCAGGAGAAACACTTCTAGACACATTCTAGTAAAAATGATAGATCTGAATAATAAGGAAACAATCCTGCATGCAGCAAAAATGAAGAAGGAGCTATACTACAATGGGAAAAAAATAAGAATTACTGCAGATCTCTCCACACAAACAATGAATGCAAGAAAAGCCTGGGAAAGCACCATACGAGCCCTGAGAGCCAATAACTGCCAACCCAGACTGATCTACCCGGCAAAGCTAGCATTCACATTTGATGGAGAACTGAAAACTTTTAATAGCAAAGAAAAACTAAATGAATACATAAACATTAAGCCAGCATTACAAAGAATTCTAAGAGGGGGGACACAACCTGAAGAAAGCAGCCAGGAACTGGGGCCTGCCCCAAACAGGCGTTACTCAAAGTCTAACTGAGCAAGCACAGGAGGAAAGGAAAAAAGAAAAACTTAGGAAAACGGAATGGCAGGGACAACAATGCATCTCTCTATACTTTCTCTTAATATAAATGGGCTGAATTCGCCAATTAAAAGAAAACGAACTGAGGACTGGATAAGAAAACAAGACCCATCCATCTGTTGCCTTCAGGAGACCCACCTCTCAGCCAAACATACAAACAAACTCAGAGTGAAGGGGTGGAAAAGAATCTACCAATCAAACGCCCCCAGTAAGAAAGCAGGTGTAGCTATCCTGATATCTGACAAAATAAACTTTTCATTAAAATCAGTACAGAAAGACAAGGATGGACACTACATATTAATAAAGGGAACAATCCAAGAGGAGGATATAACCATCATCAACTTATATGCCCCAAATATTGGTGCACCCAGGTATGTCAAACAAATGCTCTCAAACTTACAGAATAAAATAGATCGCAACACGATAATACTAGGAGACTTTAACACACCACTCTCACCAAAGGACAGGTCTACCAACCAGAGGATTGGCAAAGAAGCTACCGAATTAAGAGAGGCCATACTTCAAGCGGAATTAACTGACATCTACCGAGTATTTCACCCTAAAACAACACAGTACACATTCTTCTCAGCAGCTCACGGAACTTTCTCCAAAATAGACCATATCATAGTTCATGCAAGGAACTTAAGCAAATACAAAGGGATCGACATAATCCCCTGTATCCTATCTGACCACAGTGGAATCAAGCTAGCTCTCAATAACAAAGCATACCGCAGAAATTTCTCCAATACATGGAAATTGAACAGCACACTCCTTAACAATGCCTGGATAACAGAAGAGATCAGAGAAGAAATAAAGCATGTCCTACAACTCAATGAAAATGAAAACACCTCACAAAGAAACTTGTGGGACACAGCAAAAGCAGTCCTGAGGGGCAAATTTATTGCCCTCAGTGCCCACATCAAGAGAATGGAGACAGACCAAGTAAATAATCTCATGTTGCAATTAAAACAGCTAGAAAAACAGGAAAAAATGGGACCTAAAGCTACTAGAAGAAGCCAGATAACCAAATTAAAAGCAGAGATTAACCAATTAGAAAATCAGAAAACCATAACCAAAATAAACCAAACAAAAAGCTGGTTCTTTGAAAAAATAAACAAAATTGATGGCCCATTGGCTAGATTAATTAAAAAAAGAAGAGAGGAAACCCATATTAATAGGATTAGGGATGCCACGGGAAACATCACCACACGTACCCAAGATATCCAAACAATTCTAACAGACTACTTTCAAAAGCTATACTCTCTAAAGGAAGAAAATCGGGCAGAAATGGATGCATTTTTAGAGAAATACAAGTTGCCCAAACTGAGCAAAGAAGAAGTTAACCAATTAAATAAGCCAATATCCTATAATGAGATACAGGAAGCTATCAAAAGTCTTCCAACAAAAAAAAGCCCAGGACCAGATGGATTCACAGCAGAATTCTATAAGACCTTCAAACAAGAACTAATACCCATACTCCTCAAGCTCTTCAGAGAAACAGAGAAGGAAGGAGCTATCCCAAACTCATTCTACGAAGCCAATATCACACTCATCCCCAAACCAGGCAAAGACCCAACCAAAAAGGAGAATTACAGGCCAATCTCCTTGATGAACACAGATGCAAAGATCCTTAACAAGATTCTAGGTAACACAATCCAGAAACACATAAAAAACATAATTCACTATGACCAGGTAGGCTTCATCCCAGAGACACAGGGATGGTTTAACATACGTAAGTCAATAAATGTAATCCAACATATCAACAGAGCCAAGGTCAAGAATCACATGATTATCGCTACAGATGCAGAAAAGGCCTTTGACAAAATTCAACATTCATTCATGCTAAAAGCTCTGGAGAAAATAGGAATAGAAGGAACATTTCTAAAAACAATAAAAGCCATTTATGACAGACCAATAGCCAATATTATACTTAATGGGGAAAAGCTACAACAAATTCTCCTAAAATCAGGAACAAGGCAAGGATGCCCACTGTCTCCACTCCTCTTCAATATAGTCCTAGAACCCTTAGCCCGGGCAATAAGGCAAGAAAAAGACATTAAAGGGATCCGCATAGGAAAAGAAGAAGTTAAACTATCCCTTTTTGCAGACGACATGATTCTATACCTCCAAGATCCCAAAAACTCCATCCCCAAACTCTTAGAAATCATAAATCACTTTGGCAAAATAGCAGGATACAAAATAAACCCACAAAAATCAGTTGCCTTCCTATACACTGATAATGTACAGGAAGAGAGGGAAATAAAGGGAGCAACCCCATTCACAATAACCTCCCGAAAAATAAAATATTTAGGAATTAATCTAACCAAAGATGTAAAAGAACTATTTAATGAGAACTATAAAAAGTTAAAGAAAGAAATTGCAGAAGACACTAGGAAATGGAAAGACCTCCCATGCTCCTGGATAGGCCGACTTAATATAGTAAAGATGGTAATACTTCCAAAACTAATATACAAATTCAACGCAATTCCTATTAAAATCCCAATGACGTACATCTCTGAAATACAGAAAACAGTCCAAAAATTCATATGGAACAACAAAAGACCTAGAATAGCCAAAACAATTCTAGGGGATAAAGACAATATGGGAGGGCTATCCATGCCGAACTTCAAACTCTACTACAGAGCTATAATAACAAAGACAGCATGGTACTGGCACAAAAACAGACCCGAAGACCAATGGAACAGAATAGAAGATCCAGAAATAAATCCACAGGCCTACAGCCAGCTGATATTCGACAAAGGAGCCAAAGACATACAATGGAAGAAACACAGCCTCTTCAACCGCTGGTGCTGGGAAAACTGGGCAGCCACATGCAGAAAACTAAAAGTGGACCCCAGCCTATCACCATGCACCAACATCAACTCAAAATGGATTAAAGACCTTAACATTAAACCTGAATCTCTGAAACTACTGCAGGACAGAGTAGGAGAGACACTTGAACTAATAGGCACAGGAAGGAACTTCCTGAACAGAGTCCCAGGGTCACAACAAGTTGGAGAGAGACTCGACAAATGGGACTACCTTAAAATAAAAAGCTTCTGCACAGATAAAGCTATCGCAACCAAGCTAGAAAGACAACCAACTAATTGGGAAAAAATATTTACCAGCAATATATCAGACAAGGGGTTAACATCCTGTATATACAGGGAACTCAAGAAACTAATCCCTCCCAAACCTAACAAACCAATTACTAAATGGGCAAGGGAACTAAAGAGGGACTTCTCAAATGAAGAAATAAAAATGGCAAAGAAACACATGAGGAAATGTTCATCATCCCTGGTGGTGAAGGAAATGCAAATAAAGACAACCCTGAGATACCACCTTACCACAGTCAGAATGTCCCACATCCACAAATCAGCCAACGACAAATGCTGGAGGGGATGTGGAGAACGAGGAACGCTATTACACTGCTGGTGGGAATGTACACTCATACAACCACTTTGGAAAGCAGTCTGGAGGGTCCTTAGAAAGCTAAAGATTGACCTCCCTTACGACCCAGTCATACCACTTCTAGGCATCTACCCTGAACAACAGGAACCAATATACAAGGACACGTGCACCTCCATGTTTATTGCAGCACTGTTCGCAATAGCTAGGATATGGAAACAACCTAGATGCCCCACCACAGATGAATGGATCCAAAAATTGTGGTATCTATACACAATGGAATATTATGCAGCCATTAGAAATGACAAAATAATGGCATTTGCAGGGAAATGGATGGAGCTAGAAGGAATCATGTTGAGCGAGGTAAGCCAAGAACGAAGAGACAAACAGTACATGGTCTCCTTGATAAGCGGATGATAAATCCAAAATGTTAGGTGATATGACAAAACTAACAGGACTTAAGAAACAAAGAACTCCCACTCATCTGGTTGAACCACTACTAAATATCCCCATGCTGCTGATCACATGTATGGTATATAACATATGAACACCGTTATATATTACAGAGTGTGATAGACAATTTGCTCCAGGAAAGTTAGAATGAACGTGTGACTTTAAATGAGCATCATTATTCCACAATACTGTGAATTTCCGGAAATTAAGTAATCACTTAATCACAATCAAAAAAAAAAAAAAAAAAAAAAAGAACCTTGGGGAAGGGAGGAAGGGAGGGGATGGTAGGGAGAAAACAATGGAGGGGGTAACAATGTTCAAGAGGAAGTGTATTCTTTACCCCACTCATGTAACTGTAACCCTCTGTATAGAATCTTTACAATAAAAAAATTAAAAAAAAAAAAAAAAAAAAAAAAGAAGGAGGCTGAAGCCGGTCCCTGCCGGTGGCTTATAACTGTCATCCTTGCTACTCAGGAGGCTGAGATCTGAGGATTGCGGTTCAAAGCCAGCTTGCACAAGAAAATCTGTGAGACTTTATCTCCAGTGAACCACCCGAAAGCCAGAAGTGGTGCTGTACCTCCAGTGGTAGAGCGCCCACCTTCAGCTGAAGAGCTGAGGGACTGCGTGCAGGCCTAGAGTTCAAACCCCATGACCTACAACCAATAATAAGGTAGCTGAGTTTTCTGCATAGTGGTTTGTACAGTTAGGAAATGCCAAGATGTGTTATGAGCCATTCCAGATGTGTGAGATGTCCTGAGATTTGTCTACACTTGGTCTCAGGATGGTAGTGACATCTTGGGGGTGGGATGTTCAGGGTGCTCAGAGACTGTTAAGACCTTGGGTTAACATTTTGCTATCGTGGTCTCAGCACTGATGAGGCTTATCTGCAAGAGTATAGTTGTACATAAATTCCTCAGCCTAAATTTAGCCACTGTTCAAAAATGTTTATATCTTTATCTGTCACCCATCAGAGCTTAAACATGAGTATAAAGTCTAAGGAAAATGATAAGGTAAGAATTTAGCTTTTTTGTATATAATGTAAATAAAAATACAGCATAGAGTAACTCATTGGTCTAAAGTCAACCTATTTCTGTAAAACATTTAAAGCATTTCCTTACAATGTGTATTATTCTCAAGAAGGGAATGGGGAATGTGAGAAGAGGACTAAACAGGTATTGTCTTCAAATATACATACTTTGGATTTACCTCTTTATTTTGTTATAGGCATTTTTGATAAAAAACTGTTTGAATAATTGATTTCCTGGTCAGGTATTATATATCTTAGTTGCATAAACCAAACTACATTCAGAAAATGGTCTATACTAATTAAGTAAAGGAACCATATTCAATAAATAGCAAAAAGTATATACTTATAGGGTAATATTTTGAAGAGTACATTGGAAATATTCTAATATAATAATTAAGTTGAACAATTTCACATTGACAGTAGTTAACTGGAATAATTTAAATGAACAAAACCTATTTCTCCTTTTACTTTATCAGGGAAATATCTGGGCAAAAAATGGAAATTAACATATGAATCTATAAAAACTGGAATTAATTTTTGCCTTTTTATTAGCAAATATTAATTTCACAAGGTATTTTATTGTGTTATACACATATGTTCATATAATGTAGCTTGCTAAATTTTATTCCTTTTATTAATTTCATTAGCCTATTTTTATAGTTATGTTTTATTATGTCATCATACTAACTTATGAAATATTTGAACATATTTACTCCACAGCATTTCTCTTTATCTCCTCTCTTACTTTTTTCCAAATTTAATCAGTTCTATCTATTACACCTGGGTCATTCATTTTATTTTCTGGGTCTAGAGTCTGCATATGAGAAATCTAGTATTTGTTTTTCACAGAATGGCTTATTGCTTTAATATGAATGTTTCCAGTTCTATTTTCTTGAAGATAATATGATTTCATAATTATGTGTGGCTAAATAGTACATCATTGTGTGTATATACATATATATATATATATATATATATTACAATTTCTTTCTTCAATGAGTGATTAAGGAACATGTAGGTTAATTCTGTAGTTATTTATTTTTTATGTGGGAGGAGGAAGGATGTAAATAATGATGCTTGGAATGAGAAACATGCTCTTTAGGCAGGCACTCTAATATTTGAAACATTCTCTCAGCTGCTCTTTCATCAGTATTTCAATAGTGTATTAAATTTAAAAAATAAAATTTAATTACTTTTGCGAAGGTGTTTTTTCAGTATCATATTATTTTTTATTACAGTGTTATGTTTACTATGTCATGTGAGGATGAAAATCTAGGCATGTTTGTATATGTAGCTGACTCGAAGGAAACAATGTATACGAGATACAGGATTCAAATAAATGTTTGAGACCTGTAAGTTGCTAAATTGATGTAGATGTCCAGTTTGTGGTGTGTGATTTCAAGATCATATTTTGGTAGGTTTCATACCAAGTAAGTAGGTGTTTCTAATCCAAAATTGTAAGGAATAAAATAATCATTGTCTTGGTACTCCAGACATTGTAATAAGTGGAAAAAATGATTGAAAGTATGATGGATCAGTAATAAGCCTTTAGACACACTACATTTTCCCCAAAATCTTCAGATGTACTCTTTGGACATTAATTACAAATATATTTATAAACATATAGACATAATATGATCTTATATATAAATATATGTATATATTATAAATATATCATATATATATTTTAAATGTATATCATAAATATTGATTTATATTTAAATGTAATTAATCTCATCATTTATACATATATATACATACATATATATATACATACTTTTTTTTTGGTCAGTCTTGGGACTTGAACTCTGGGCTTGGGTGCTGTCTCTGTGCTCTTCAGCTCAAGGCAAGAGCTCTACCACTTGAGACATAGCTCCACTTCCAGTTTTCTGGTGGTTTATTGGAGATAAGAATCTTATGGAATTTCCTGCCTGGGCTGGCATTGAACTGTGACCCTCAGATCTCAGCCTCCTGAGTAGCTAGGATTATAGGCATGAGCCACGGGCTATAGGCTATATTTACATCTGAGATTTGTTAGTGGGACAAAGGGTACAGTAACTATTGTTCTTATTGTGAAATGACTTCATACTGACAGGTATAATTATAAGAAAAACGATAAATATTCACAGTGGCACAAAAATCCCTTAGCTGCCTAGCAAGACAGCATGTTTTTCCAGACACTGCATGTGGTGTGAGCGGTTTGCAGCCCAAGCGACTGTAGAAGATATTGGACTCTAAACAAAACTGACAATTGCATGAACCCAGTCCTCTACGACAGATTTAGCCAGGCCTATCTTTGAGATTCTTGTTAGGGACATGATGAAAAATTTATAGTTTAGTTGTAATTACAGAACTCTTTTACACATGTCACTCAGCCATTAACTATATTTAACATATTTCCTTTTGCTCTAACTTATATTTTCATGGCTAAGGAAACTGCTTTTTGTTTGTGAAAACTTGGATGTTCACAACATAGACATGGGTTTTTAATCCTTTTGAAATTACTGTCTGCATAGAGTTCTATGAGATGAGCTTCTCTTTGCCATATCATCGGAATAAACTTACTCTGATTCAAACTTGGACCACAGCTACCTTGTTCTCTCTCCTAGAAAACCATCTGTATAGACTTCTTTATGTGTAAACAGACCCTCATTTACTTACAAAAGTCTGTCAGTGAGTCAAACCTAACTCACACAAGTGAGGTGAATTCCTCTCTCATGCTTCCTTTACATTAAAAATGGTAAGAACTGTCAGCAATGCACATACTTTTTAATGTGAAGTGTGACTACTATTTTCCATAATGTGAATCAAGCAGAGGAATCAGTTTAAGATGTGAAAGAAACTTACAAAGAGTCTTGGACCTTGAACATTTCCCTGGGTATGAATTTTTGGAGAAATATCCCTTTTCAAAGACAAAGGACTCAGTTTTTTTTATATTGTGCTGGTACTGGGATTTGAACTCATGGCCTTGAGCTCTATCTGGGCTTTAATTCTCAATGTTTGCTCTATACCACCTGAGCCACACCTTCACTTCTTCCTTTTACCACAAGTGCAGAAAAGAATGTCTTAGGTTTATCTACTTAAAATAGCTTGGAATTGCAATTGTCAAATTTGAACCTACTGTGTATCTAGGTGTAAGCCACTGGTGCTGTGCTAGAACTCACTTCTTAAGAATAAATAATCACAAAAAGAGGAGAAATAAATATTTGTTCAATTATTTATGTGTTGTCTGATAAACCAAATCACTTGCTACTGGAAAAGAAAAAGAGAGAAGATAGAGATTAATATGGAGGAAAGAGAGACAAAGAAAGAAGGGATGGAAGGGTAAATGAGTGGAGGGGAATTAAGAGGAGGATATGAGAGAAGAGGGCAGCTGAGTAGAATTGTCTACTGCTCACTAAGGTATTGTTGGACAATCAGCACCTTTGCATTTATGTAGCCAAAGCTTTATATTTTTGGTAGTAAGCTGAGATATAAGATACCAATTTACAGGTAGTAACCTATTAGTGTGCTTCCTCCTGCACCAAGGAAGCCACAGTTCGGTTACTGTTACAGAGAAGGCAAGAGTAAGCAGTTTAAGTTATACTGAGAAACAATAATTGACATGCCAGGAATGCTCCCTTGTATGGTGAAGTCAAGCATCACTCTTGTTCCCTGCTCCAGTCTTCCTCTCAACAAGAATAGCAGAAACAGAAGAGGAAGGAGATATCTGAATAATGATCATCTCTCTGTTTACCCTCATCCCTTGGCCTCTCAAACAATAAAGCCAAAGGAGACTTAACCTGAACTAGTGGGGAAAATGGGGGGGAAAGTTCAGTCTAACATATTGTGAAACTTTTAAAATAATTGGGGCAGCATTTCAAATACTGAAATAAAACTTTTTAAATTATTAATAAAAAGTTACTCGAAATTTATTGAAAATTTAGGGCTCACTACATAGTGGAATCTGCATAATTAAAACTGACTCATGCTCCTATCATCAGAAATTGAAGATCTTCCTTAAACATAGACTGCTGAAGTGATAAGCATGGAAATTCATGATGGATAGCATAATGCTAAGAGCATGGAAATTATTACCTTTCCATCTTCAGTGTGTAGAGAAGAAAAAACTCTATAGGATGGCCCTGAAGGTGCAATTCTAAATTTAGGACAGAAGGTGAATAGTAAAAGAGACCTATCTCAGCCATTCAGAGATTAGAAATGTGGAGAAATATACTCATTTATGTGGTCAAACATGGAAGAGAGGATGTGGCAAGCCCATAGCCAAATGCCAATGGTAGAGATATTTAACAAAATACCATGAAGTTGAAACAAGTCTTAAAAGGGGATCTTGGCTTAAAGGGAGTAGAGAAGAAGGCTGGAGAATGAAATGGTGGACTAATACAGTCATAACACTCAATGTACATATGTGAGACTATAAGTAGGAAATTTGAAGGGATAGGTGGGTTTGGGGTAAGGGAAGGAAGAAAAATGGAAAATTTGACAATGATCCAGATGCACTGAACATTGAAATGCACATACACTCTATTCAACACTGACATGAGGAAGTGAAACCCCTTTGCACAACTTGCTACAGATAAAATTTTTTGAAGTTTTAATATTAAGAGACCAGAAGCATAAACCTTTAGAGATAAATAAGAGGATAGTATTGACATATTGTTGAGGCTTGTATTCCTTTCAATATACAAAATTTAATAAGTATCAAGTCTGCTGCAAATTGCTTAAACAGTAGAGAATCAAATTCCAATATTCCTTCACTTCCAATAAAAATAAATCTTATAGACCTTTAGGTTTCTCAGTTGTTTCTAAATATCTTAATGTTATGCATTGGAACTAATTTCATTCTATATTTAAGTTTAAATTTTAAATACTAAATGCTTTTAAAATCTTCTTACTTGTGCACAGGTATGGATAGATAACTGATGTGGGCAGAATCAGAATTATTCAGAAGGTTGCAAATGGATGCTTACCTAGTTTTCTCTCTGCTGGGTCATAGAATACAGACTGTCCTAATTGGAAAAAGTTAGCCTTCCCAGATTTTCTACATATAAACACTCCATCAACATTTTGTTATTAGAGGATTATTCAAGATTAGCTATATGTTGATTGATAATGACAGAGCATGACAGAAAGGAGAGGGAAAACCATCTACACTTCAGTGAGGTTCTGACTTGTGCTTCACAAAGTGTTATGAAAGCTCTCCATGAGAAATCTAGCAGCTGAATTTCTAAAAAGTCCTTATTCATATTAAGGCTTATTTTATATTTTTGACATTGTTTCTACAGTTGGATTTAATTTTTCATAAGGGGTTAAGTGTATTATATTGGATATATGAAAGTAAATGGAATCTTTATTCTATTAATCCTTTGCCACTTGTCTAATCCCAATATAAATTATCCATGTGTTTAAAGTAATGAAAATAACAATAGATTTTTTGTTAAAATAACAATAGATATAAGCACAATAAATCATTCTGTAGTAGACAAGTATTTTCACCTTTATTTTGATAGTTGGTCCTCTTTTACACTACAGAATATTCTTGGGAAAAAGTGCTCCAGGCTGACCACAACTGCAGAATATTATGGTTTGATCTATAATAAGATAAGGAAGGAAGGGGAACCTTTCTTCCAAAAGTCTGCTCCCAGGAATGTGATCAGTTGTATGGTGGTGACTTGGAGATGAACATTTCCAATGAACAGTCATCTTAACAAGCCATCTTGATATAACATTTCTGTAATTGGTTATAGAGGATTTTTTATGGCTTTGCAAGGATGCCAGATTGCCTCATTTTGAGACAATTTAAACAGGAATTTAGTCACCTGTTCTTTGTATCTTTAGGAGAAAAACCCATTGACTCTAAGCCAGGGGATCACAAAGGCTCAGAAAAGCTACTACCTTCAATAGTGATCCTAGACTTCTAAAAACAAAACAAAACAAAACAAAACAAACAAAAAACACTCCAGTAAGCACAGCCAGTCAGGGCTGTTATCACAGACTACATGCAGTCAGGCCAGAAACAGAAGTTGAGAGTCATTTAGTTGATAATATATTTTTTATGAGACAGACTCAAATGAGACTCCAGAGAGAGGGTCAGAAAGACTGAGGAGAGGGACTAAAATTGATCACACGAAGATTGGAAAGTAGAATTGCTTGTAGAACAAATAAATCATAGAAAGCCTGTGCATGTAAGAACAAGACAGCAGACCAAATTCCAGAAATGCACATTATCTTAGAGGTCAACTTAATGAATTATCAATGGAAATCTTTGAAATCTTAAATATTTGACCACATGTGGGAGAAGGACAATTGCTGAAGAGAAAGAAAATATCATCAGTCTGTTAGGAGGTCGAGTATCACATTAGGAATTAATAAAGCACAGATTTGTAATAAAAAGAGAAAACAATTATTCCAACTGAGGGGTTCATTTGTTTTGATGTAACAGTTCTTGATTTAGGTGCTAGAAATTAACATACAATTGATCCAGTCCCACAGCTGAGTTGATATTGACTGCAGTATTCCTACATAAAGGGAAAGAGAAACTTTACAAATATCTGATGAAATGAGTTGAGGATGGAGTGTTCTAATAGTGATATCTGAGGTTTAGACACAGGTGAAGAGGTGGATTTTCTTTTCTAAAATTCCCCCATTTTTATCCTGGTGCCAGTGGCTCACAACTGTAATCCTAGCTACTCAGGAAGCTGAGGACTGTGGTTCAAAGCCCCCTGGGCAGGAAAGTCCCTGAGACTCATATCTCCATTTAACCACAGGAAAACCAGAAGTTGCACTGTGGCTCAAGAGGTAGAGAACTCACCTTGAGTTGAAGAGCTCAGGGACAGTGCCCAAGCCCAGACTTCAAGCCCTTCAGACTAACAACAAAAAAAATCTCCCTTTTCTTGGACTGCCTACCTCTTTTCCTAACATTCAACAAAGAAGCCTTTTTATCACCCACAACATTTAAGTCCTATCCTAGCTACTGCAAATAGAATGACTTGGTTTCTCATGTCAAAAGTTCATATTTGAAGAAACAAATAACAGCAGTGGTAACGTTTTGCAAGTCCTTGAACTCTGGGCCTGTGTTATGCAGGTAGCTTTCATGTGAGATTGTTTGTTATTTATTGAATTACTGCCGATGAGGGGAATTACTGGGTCTTAAGGGAGATCTATATTTAGTCTTTTCAGGAAACTCTGTATTGCATTCCACAGTGGATGAACAAGTGTAATTTCCCACCAACAGTGTAATAGAGTTCCCAATTGGCTACATCCATGTCAACATTTGCTATTGTTAGCTTTCTTGATAATGGCCATTCTAACTGGGACGAGATAGAATCAGTCTTCTTTATTTGTAGATTTGTAGGCACCTTCTAGCTACCATAAATGAATGAATCCATGAAACTTATATTGCTCTGAGTCTGCATTCCGTTCTTTTTGCTCTTAGTATAATTTTACCAAGCCTTTCATTTTCCTTAAGACTGGTGAAAAGTCATCCTTTCTGATGGGTGAATAGAATGCCTCTCTCTCTCTCTCTCTCTCTCTCTCTCTCTCTCTCTCTCTCTCTCTCTCTCTCTCTCTCTCTCTCTCTCTCTCTCTCTCTCTCTCTCTCTCTCTCTCTCTCTCTCTCTCTCTCTCTCTGTGTGTGTGTGTGTGTGTAAGACCACTATAGGCCCATGAGTTCATTTCTAAGCCTTCTGTTTCATCTGTAATTTTGTAATTCCGTATTAAATTTGGATTGCTTTCTTTATTGTATTGAAGTATATAGTTGGGATTTTGATGAGTATTGCATTGTCAATTGTTTGGGGGTAGTATTGCAGTTTCTTCATGTAAATTCTTCCAACCAGGAGCATTAAAAGATTTTCCATTTCCTTGAGTCTCCTTCAATTTCCCTTTTTAGATTTTTAAAGTTTTCACAGTAGAGGTCCTTCACATTTTTAATTAAATTAATTAATTCCTGTTGTTGTTTTGTTTAGTTTAGATTTGATTTGATTTTGAAACTAATACATATGAGGTTGTTTTTTGGATTTCAGCCTGGATCTTCCCATTGTTGGTAACACAGAAAAACTACTGACTCTTGTGGTTTTATACCCTGATGCTTTGCTGAAGGCTAGTGTCACCTTTAGTAACTTGGAGGAAGAAGCTATAGAGTCCTTTAAATACAGGAATATTTCATCTGTAAAAAAGGGATAGTTTTACTTCTGCCCTATTTGGATCCCCTTTATGTTTTTCTCTTGCCTATTGCTCTTGCTAGAAAGTCCACTACCATATTGAAGAGTAGTGCAGAGAGTGGACATCCTTGTCTCATTCCTGATGTTAATGTCTCCGTGCTTCCACGGTTAGGTAAATGCTAATTATCTCTGTCATATGTGTGTGTGTGTGTGTGTGTGTGTGTGTGTGTGTGTGTGATATGTGTTTCATATATATATATATATGTGTGTGTGTGTGTCATATGTGTGTGTGTGTGAGTGTGTGTGTGTATTATATTGAGGAATGTTCCATGCATTCCTAGCTTCTCAGACCTTTTAATCATAAAGGGGTATTGGAGCTTGTTAAAAGCTATTACTACATCCCTATAGACGATCATGTGTTTCTTGTCCCTGCTTCTGCTGATGGTTTGTATTATGATTATTGACAAGAATATTCAATCCAATTGTATCCTAGGGTGAATCCTATTTGATCATACAATATTATTTTTTGTTAGTTGCTGAAATTAGTTGGTGAGAATTTTATTAAGAAGTTCTGCATAATTGCTTATCAAAGAGTTGGGTTCATAGTTCTCTTTCTTTGGTGAGTCCCTATGTGATTTGAGGAAGAGTCTAATTCTAGCTTCATAGAATGTGTTTGATAATTCCATTTCCCTTTCTATCCATTGAAGAGTTACATCTGTGTATTGTAAGTTCTTTGCAGGCCTTAATTTCATGGTAAATTCATTGAGGCCTAGATTTTTCTGGAATGGGAAGTGGTTTACTGACATTTCATTTTCATTTCTTCTTATGTGTTACTTCTTGCTTCAGATCCAGTATAGGAAAGCATCAATTTCTCCAAGATTCTCCAGGTGATTGACGTAAGATTTTCAAAGTACTCTCTTATAACTTCTCAATTTTGCTTATATCTGTTGTGTTGTCTCATTTTTGTCTCTGATTTTCTGTATTTGGATGAGTTCTCTTTTTGTTTTGTTTTTTTATTATGAAGGTGATATACAGAGAGATGGGTTACAGTTACATAAGTAATGAGTACATTTTTAACAGTGTTACCCCTTCCTTATTTTTTCGTGCTTCCCCCAACCCTGACATCCCACTCCCACAAAATTGTAAAGCTTATTTCTAACATAGCGTCTAGTGCATATCACTGTTGCTTTGGTTAATCTTTGTCGACCATTTCTGTGATTTCCCTTCCCTTCCCCAAATCAGATTAACTTATGTATAAGACAAAGGGTACAGAAATCAAAAACAGTAACTACAGGGAATAAACCAAAGGGTAAAAACTAAATAGAAATAACTAAAAACAGTTCACTATACAATCATCTTGTATCCATTTCTTGGAGCTCATTTCGATAAGCATCATTTTATGGTGATATGCATATTGCTATTGAGCTATTGGGAATATCCTAGACATATACTAGTTTTTCCAAATGAGTCAAAATATGTAGCCTATGATTCTTTAGGTCTGGCTTGTTTGAATTATTATGTTTCCAAATGATTTCATTTCCTTACAAATGGGGCAATTTCATTCATTCTGATGAAAGCATAGAATTTTCTTGTGAATATATATGACATTTTCTTGATCCATCATTGCTGGGTCATCGGGGAGCTCTAGTGAGGAACCTTTATACTTTTTTTTACAGAGTATTTGAACAAGTTTACATTTCCACCAATAGTGAGTATAGTAATGTTCCTTTTTGGCCATATCCCCACCAGCCCAGCATCTGATATTATTAGTTTTCTTCGTAATGGTCAATCAAACTGGGGTGAGGTGGAATCTCAATTTTGCTTTGATTTGCATTTCTTTTATGGCCAGAAATGTTGCATATTTTTCATGTATCTATTGGCCATTCATATTTCTTCTTCAGAGAGGTCTCTCCTTAAATCTTAAGCCCACTTATATTATGAGGGTTGTTGTTTCTATGAGGATTTGTTTTTTTGGGGGGTTAACTTTTGGAGCTCTAAGAATATTTGAGATTGAGGTCATTGTATGTTGCAGAGCAACTAAAGACCTTCTCCCAATCTGTGTGTTTTTACTTATCTTTCTATCTATATAAGGTCTCTTTTAAGTCAGATTTGGTAAGGGTCTGTCAAGTCTGTTAATTTATTGAAAGGACCAGCTCTGTTTTGTTGATCTTTCTATGTTTTATTTTGTCTTTATTTAGTTATTTCTGACTTAATTTTTTCATTTGTTTCCGCCCACTTAGGTTTGGACATGTTCCTCTCTTCAAAGAGCTTTAGGTACATAACAAAAATACTGATTTGAGATTTCCCCAATTGCTTGATGTAGGCATTCAAAGCTATAAATTTTTCTGTAAGTACTGCATTTAATATGTCCCAGAGGAGCTGGTATTTTGTGTGTTCATTTTTGTTAAATTCCAGAAACTTTCAGATTTCTATGCTAATCTCTTCAGTGTCCTACTGGTCATTCAGCAATATGTTGTTCAGTCTTCATGGGTTTGACAATTATTTTTGCTTTAGCTGTTTAATTGTAAGTTTATTCTGCTGTGGTCTGACAAGGTATGGGAATTCAATTAATTTTTCTTTCAATTTGGACAGAATTTCTGTGTGACATAGGATAGGTTGTATTTTGGAGAATCTTCCATGACCTGCTGGGACTTCCTAAATTTTTGGTTAGGCTATGTTCAAATTGTGATCTATTTATTTCTGATTGCTAACCATGATTATAGATGTGAGCCAGTACATCAGATCATTCAAAGTCCTTTATCATGCATGGAAGACATGAGGTTTCCCAAATGACATACCAGTTGACAGACAGCAAAATAAGTCATTAATTCTGGTTAAGATGTGTTTTTAATGTGAAACAAAATTTACTTAGCAAAATATGACTACTGTGATTATACTTTTAAACTTACCCTACATTTTAATATCAAATCACCTATATCAGCCAATGATTAACTCAAATTACCGGTAATCATTTATTTCTGTCTTCTACAGATAGGCAGAACTGGATCACACACTATTAACTAAAGTGGTAGAATTTGAGAAGATCACACTTCTGAGACATTCTAGGAAGGAAAGTATCACCCATATCCACCTACTAGGTAGGGATATTGGAATGCAATTATGATCCCTGCTTTTTAGGCTAGGTGCAAAAATTGCTAATCTATGAGTAAAGTAACTTAAACAAAAAGGATTGGTGTAGTGACTCCAGTGGTGGAGTACCTGTCTGGCAAACACAACATCAAAACTCAAATCAACTTCCTAAAATTAAAATATGAAAAAGAAAGAACGAACAACTCATGTTGAACATGTGTTCAATGTAAAGATTTACAATAAATTATTGTAGTTATAATACCATCATTTATTTCTAGGGACAAACACATTTTGTGTCAAGCCTAAATGAAAAAATAACACACTATATACGCTTTGTATATGCTTTGGTAAAACACAGGTCTGGCTTACAATGGTGAACCCTTAAGTTTGCATGTGCAGTGGTGTTGCAGGGTTGTTAAAGTTTATGGAAGTCCATCTTTTTGATGAACTTAACATGAAATTACCTAACCAAACAGTTCACTGGACGGATACTGCTGATACACACACACACACACACACACACACACACACACACACACACACACACACACACACACACACACATGTATGTGTTTATATATTAAGTGATACATGAATAAAATTAATGATGAATAAACTCAGTGAACAGATACCTTTCCCAAATAATTATTTTACCTGAATAAATTCATGTCTTAAACTCTCCAATCACACTTACATAGCTGCTGATTCCCATCAGCTTTTTTATGATACTTTTTTCTTTGTTTTTCAGATGAAAAAACCTGCCAATAAATATACCTGTATGACATTCCTTTCTTTAAAAAATGAAAATGATGTTGTGTAATCTGGTTGTTTATGTGTCATCAAAATAATTTTTTATAATTTCAAGTACATATTGTCTTAGACTTGGATCTCACTCATTTTCTTCCAATAATACCTATAGGAAGGGGAAAATGAAGGATCATTCTGTTACTTTGTGAGCTTCTGTTATTAATCATTGCAATAAGTATTATGAAAATGAAACTCTGAAATTATTTGGAGATTATTTGTAAGTTACCTTTCTACACACTCATGCTACTCCCTCAACTAAATCACAGAACTTAAAATAAGTAACATTTTAGCTGGGAGCCAGTAGCTGATGTCTGTAATCCTAGCTACTCAGGAGCTAAGATCTGAGTATGGTAGTTCAAAGCTAGCCTTAGCAGGAAATCTGTGACACTCTTACCTCCAATTAACAGCCAGAAAAACTGAAGTGGCCCTGTGGCTCAAGTGGTAAAGTGCTAGCCTTGATCTTAAGAGCTTAGGGACAGTGCCCAGGCCCATGACCATGAAAAAGAAAAACAAAAAAGGAAAAACAGGGGGGAAGCAACATTTTAAAGCTTATGTATAAGGGGGGACCAAGATGGCGACGGGCAGTAGGGAAACGCCACAGCTCTCTCCAACCAAAAAGAGAGTTCGAGTTCCAACGCTTAATCTCCCCAAGAGACAGAAAACAACAAAAAGATGAACACTCAGAGAAAAACCAGAGGTGGAAAATAACAAAAAAGAAAGAGAGGAAAAGAAGAATTTCAGAACAGAAAAAAGCGAAGACCCCTCCCCCAACCTTTACTGGCCGCGCTCCAGGCTGGGGCCGGAACCAGGCCCGGGGATCCAGCGCCTGAACAACACGACCAACTCCTCCCAACTGAAGTAAAAAGCTGAGCATACGCCTCAACAGAGGGGAGAAAACCAGGAAAAAACACTCCCCGGGAAGCACGCCTGTGACAACAAAAGACCTGGAGGCCCAGGACAAGAGAAGCACAAACACCACCAAAACTCCACCCATATACACTAGACTGGGAATTGGGCAACACAGGCTGCCAGCACCTGATAGTAAGCAGGAGCTCAGACTGTTAAGGTGGCTCAGAAATAGAGTGATAGTCTTGGAGTATGAGGCTCTGGAACTGATTCCTCAGCATCACAAAAGCAAAAAGGGTCAGAAGTGGTGCTGTGGCTCAAATGGTAGGGTGCCAGCCTTGAGCTGAAGAGCTGAGGGACAGCACCCAAACCTAGAGTTCAAGCCCACAACCAGCCCAAAACAAACAAACAAAAACGCATCAGGAGTCCATAGCAGACTCCAGTATTTGGGAGAGTGCATCCAGAGCATCTGTTCTTCAAAAGAGCACCCGTAGGAGCAAACACAAGCGGTCTAGACTGCTCAACCCTTCCAAAGGCGGGAACTGCCAGCAATCTACAGCAGAGAGCTGAGAATCCTAAGTAGGTCAGAATAGCAGCTGGAAATAGGCTCCCAACAGAACCCAGATCAGGCACAGACTCTCTCTACCAATATAGAATCAGCAACCAAGCAAAGACAGACACACCAAAACAAAATTGAAGAGCAGTCTCCTGAACCCCCATGCGAAAATCACAGAGAAAAATCACAAGGTTTACCACCATGTAGGACAGCAAGCTCACCTCAAAAGCCAGCAGCCACGCAGGGGAGAGCCCCAGTGGGAGCAAAGCAGGAATGGAAGACAAAAGCTACATCCAAGGGTTGCTGGAGGCAATGACTTAAAAAATAAAGCGAGAAATTGATCAGAAATTGAAAGAGCACAAGGATGATCTATCAAAAGAGATACAGGGTATCAAACAAGAGATGCATGCAAAAATAGAAGCTGCACAAACCTCAGTAAGAAGTGAGATAAACCCCAAATTAGAGGTAATGCATACCTCATTGAGAGGGGAGATCAGTACTCTGAGAACCAACATTGAATCCATAAAGGGATCCATTTCCTCCATGCAAACCACAATATAAGCCACGATCAACAGAGTGAATGAAAGGGAAGGTAGAGTGTCAGATACAGAAGACAGAATACACCAACTGGACCAAAAAGTGACAGATATGGAAAAATCACTCAAATTAAACCAAAGGGAAATTCAAGAGTCAGCAGATAATGCTAAAAATTTAACCTTCGCATAATCGGAGTGGACGAAGGTGAGGAATTCCAGAACAAGGGAATGCAACACCTATTTAACAAGATAATCAATGAAAATTTTCCCCACCTCAAAAACGACCATCTTAACTACATCAAAAAAGCTTATCGAACACCCAACAAGCAAGACACCAGGAGAAACACTTCTAGACACATTATAGTAAAAATGATAGATCTGAATAATAAGGAAACAATCCTTCATGCAGCAGAAATGAAGAAGGACCTGTACTACAATGGGAAAAAAAGTAGAATCACTGCAGATCTCTCCACACAAACAATGAATGCAAGAAAAGCCTGGGAAAGCACCATACGAGCCCTGAGAGCCAATAACTGCCAACCCAGACTAATATACCCGGCAAAGCTAGCATTCACATTCGATGGAGAACTGAAAACTTTTAATAGCAAAGAAAAACTAAATGAATACATAAACATTAAGCCAGCATTACAAAGAATTCTAAGAGGGGGGACACAACCTGAAGAAAGCAACCAGGAACTGGGGCCTGCCCCAAACAGGCGTTACTCAAAGTCTAACTGAGCAAGCACAGGAGGAAAGGAAAGAAGAAAAACTTAGGAAAACGGAATGGCAGGGACAACAATGCATCTCTCTATACTTTCTCTTAATATAAATGGGCTGAATTCGCCAATTCAAAGAAAACGAACTGAGGACTGGATCAGAAAACAAGAACCATCCATCTGTTGCCTTCAGGAGACCCACCTCTCAGCCAAACATACAAACAAACTCAGAGTGAAGGGGTGGAAAAGGATCTACCAATCAAACGCCCCCAGTAAGAAAGCAGGTGTAGCCGTCCTGATATCTGACAAAATAAACTTTTCATTAAAATCAGTACAGAAAGACAAGGACGGACACTACATATTAATAAAGGGAACAATCCAAGAGGAGGATATAACCATCATCAACTTATATGCCACAAATATTGGTGCACCCAGAGATGTTAAACAAATGCTCTCAAACTTACAGAATAAAATAGATCCCAATACGATAATACTAGGAGACTTTAACACACCACTCTCACCAAAGGACAGGTCTACCAACCAGAGGATTGGCAAAGAAGCTACCGAATTAAGAGAGGCCATACTTCAAGCGGAATTAACTGACATCTACCGAGTATTTCACCCTAAAACAACACAGTACACATTCTTCTCAGCAGCTCATGGAACTTTCTCCAAAATAGACCATATCATAGTTCATGCAAGGAACTTAAGTAAATACAAAGGGATCGACATAATCCCCTGTATCCTATTTGACGAAGCCAGATAACCAAATTAAAAGCAGAGATTAACCAATTAGAAAATCAGAAAACCATAACCAAAATAAACCACACAAAAAGGTGATTCTTTAAAAAATTTACTAAATTGATTGCCCATTGGCTGGATTAATTAAAAAAAGAAGAGAGGAAACCCATATTAATAGGATTAGGGATGCCACGGGAAACATCACCACACGTACCCAAGATATCCAAACAATTCTAACAGACTACTTTCAAAAGCTATACTCTCTAAAGGAAGAAAATCGGGCAGAAATGGATGCATTTTTAGAGAAATACAAGTTGCCCAAACTGAGCAAAGAAGAAGTTAACCAATTAAATAAGCCAATATCCTACAATGAGATACAGGAAGCTATCAAAAGTCTTCCAACAAAAAAAAGCCCAGGACCAGATGGATTCACAGCAGAATTCTATAAGACCTTTAAACAAGAACTAATACCCATACTCCTCAAGCTCTTCAGAGAAACAGAGAAGGAGGGAGCTATCCCAAACTCATTCTATGAAGCCAATATCACACTCATTCCCAAACCAGGCAAAGACCCAACCAAAAAGGAGAATTACAGGCCAATCTCCTTAATGAACACAGATGCAAAGATCCTTAACAAGATTCTAGGTAACAGAATCCAGAAACACATAAAAAACATAATTCACTATGACCAGGTAGGCTTCATCCCAGAGACACAGGGATGGTTTAACATACGTAAGCCAATAAATGTAATCCAACATATCAACAGAGCCAAGGTCAAGAATCACATGATTATTGCTACAGATGCAGAAAAGGCCTTTGACAAAATTCAACATTCATTCATGCTAAAAGCTCTGGAGAAAATAGGAATAGAAGGAACATTTCTAAAAACAATAAAAGCCATTTATGACAGACCAATAGCCAATATTATACTTAATGGGGAAAAGCTACAACCAATTCTCATAAAATCAGGAACAAGGCAAGGATGCCCACTGTCTCCACTCCTCTTCAATATAGTCCTAGAACCCTTAGCCCGGACAATAAGGCAAGAAAAAGACATTAAAGGGATCCGCATAGGGAAAGAAGAAGTTAAACTATCCCTTTTTGCATACGACATGATACTATACCTCCACGATCCCTAAAAGGCCTTCCCGAATCTCTTAGAAATCATAACTCTCTTCGTCAAAATAGCAGGATACAAAATAAACCCACAAAAATCAGTTGCCTTCCTATACACTGATAATGTACAGGAAGAGAGGGAAATAAAGGGAGCAACCCCATTCACAATAACCTCCCGAAAAATAAAATATTTAGGAATTAACCTAACCAAAGATGTAAAAGAACTATTTATTGAGAACTATAAACAGTTAAAGAAAGAAATTGCAGAAGACACTAGGAAATGGAAAGACCTCCCATGCTCCTGGATAGGCCAACTTAATATAGTAAAGATGGTAATACTTCCAAAACTAATATACAAATTCAATGCAATTCCTATTAAAATCCCAATGACGTACATCACTGAAATACAGAAAACAGTCCAAAATTTCATATGGAACAACAAAAGACCTAGAATAGCCAAAACAAAGAAACACATGAGGAAATGTTCATCATCTCTGGTGGTGAAGGAAATGCAAATAAAGACAACCCTGAGACACCACCTTACCCCAGTCAGAATATCCCACATCCACAAATCAGCCAACCACAAATGCTGGAGGGGATGTGGAGAACGAGGAACGCTATTACACTGCTGGTGGGAATGTACACTTATACAACCACTTTGGAAAGCAGTCTGGAGGGTCCTTAGAAAGCTAAAGATTGACCTCCCTTACGACCCAGTCATACCACTTCTAGGCATCTACCCTGAACAACAGGAACCAATATACAAGGACACGTGCACCTCCATGTTTATTGCAGCACTGTTCGCAATAGCTAGGATATGGAAACAACCTAGATGCCCCACCACAGATGAATGGATCCAAAAATTGTGGTATCTATACACAATGGAATATTATGCAGCCATTAGAAATGACAGAATAATGGCATTTGCAGGGAAATGGATGGAGCTAGAAGGAATCATGTTGAGCGAGGTAAGCCAAGAATGAAGAGACAAACAGTACATGGTCTCCCTGATAAGTGGATGCTAAATCCAAAATGTTAGGTGATATGACAAAACTAATAGGACTTAAGAAACAAAGAACTCCCACTCATCTGGTTGAACCACTACCAAATATCCCCATGCTGCTGATCACATATATGGTATATAACATGTGAGCACCGTTATATATTACAGACTGTGATAGACAATTTGCTCCAGGAAAATTAGAATGAACTTGTGACTTTAAATGAGCATCATTATTCCACAATACTGTGAATTTCCGGAAATTATGTAATCACTTAATCACAATCAAAAAAAAAAAAAGAACCTCAGGGAAGGGAGGGAGGGAGGGGATGGTAGGGGGAAAACAATGGAGGGGGTAACAATGTTCAAGAGGAAGTGTACTCATTACCTCACTCATGTAACTGTAACCCTCTGTATAGTATCTTTACAATAAAAAAATTTTAAAAAACATCTCATACTGACCATGACCTCATCAAGGACTCAAGATCTCTCCCTGTCCTGCCTCAACACTGGGCAGTCAGTTGAGGTCTAGTTATCCAACCAAGGATATGGGAATGAATAGATTTCTCAGCCATGGGATGCAGACTGGAGGGCTCTAGGTCCCTCTCTCTCGAGAAGGAGAAATGGGCTGATCCATCCCAGGAATGATCTTGGGTTGTGAGTATCCTCAAAGAAACAACCCTGCTCAGAACCCAGTGCCTCTGGTTTTCCAACCAGCCTCGACCTTCAGTCGGCCCTCTCTGAATCCTACATCTGTCTTCTAGAATAAAGGCTGAGCCAGCAAAGAGACCCACCTCTACCTCAGAGAGTGGCAGTCACGGGGCCCTAGAGTTCCCTAGAGGAAGTCTCAGAGCAACACGGGTCTGACTCCCGCCCTCATTTCCTGGCTGTCCTGTGCCAGTGGCATGTCTACCTCTGTCTCTTGTCCAGGAATGAACACTGCAGGTGTCATTTTCAGATTGAGCCAGCAAAATTCCCATTCCCCAAGGATGTACTGCACAGGCATCCTGTAGCCAACGACAACCAGGTCGTCAATGGTGAACCCAGAGTGCCAGGATTTTAAGTGCCATGTGGCTGTGTCGAAGGCTCTATCACTGATGGTCTAGGTTGTCATTTGAGGTCATGGCTACAATGGCCTGACATGCCTGATCTGGGATCGTCCTCCCTCTTCATCTTCATGCTTTGCCATGCCACATACACTTGGTTGAAACTTTTGGAATGAAAGGTTCTGGACAGAAGTGGAGCTTGGCATAGACTCAAGCCCCAGGCATCCCCCAGGAGATGGTGGAGAACTGGATTCCCTAAAAAAGACAATCTGGTCAGACTTAACCCGTTGTTGTCTGAGAAAGAGACATTCCAGTGTGACTGCTGCTCACCACAGTGTCCCAGGGCCCAGTGGCAGGATGCCTGCCCTGTGCCCTGACAAGTCCCACCTGGGAGAGCGTCTGTCCTGCCTCCAGGCCAATTCAGACCTGCCATTGTATACAACAACTCTTGTTTCCTCCTCTAACAAGCAGCTCAGTATCCAACCACCATGGGAACCCAGTCCGAGAGGCACAATGGAGAGAAAGCTGCCGAAGCAAGCGTTTGGAAAGGAGCAGAGATCACAGCAGGCAAAGCAGCCATGAAGATGTGTCTGCAATGAGTCCTTAGCTGGGTTCAGCAAAGAGAGGCCGGCGCAGGTGGGCAGAGCACTTCCATAAAGCTGCCTGTGGTGGATAAATGGCTTCTGATTTGACATGGACAACAGAATAAGGGACTGCAAGTTCAATGAATAATCTCTGGCCAGAGAAACAAGGTCAAACGCTTAAGTTTCTTCACTTCCAGTGGTTCCTGGTATTTCCAGCTGAGTGGACATCTTTCTGTGACCAGTGGGTGCCACCCCACCTTCTGCGGAGTCTGCGTGAGAGATTGTGTTGGACAAAGAGCTTCAAGGAAGCATGCCCCCAGGAAAGGAGTGTTGGTTCAAGGCTTCCCATACACTTGGCTGCACCTTTATAGCCTCTACCCTTATTCTTACTATATTCTTCTTGGCTGTACATTCGTTGCCTTTATTCTCATTTTGGCTATTTTTCTATTGATCCGTGAACAGAGCATGTTGTATTTTTCCAGTCCAATAGAGATGGCTTCTCTAAGTAATAAAGACTAAGGCCAAAGATTAAATGTGGGCAATCCCCCAATCAATCTATCATCTGATGTGACGTTGCCTCCAGAAACTCCTACAACTTCACAAGCGGTTTTGCAGCTCACAAATAGTAAATATAGAGACTTAAAATTTCTAGATATGTCCAACAGACAAAATCAATAAACTAAACTAAGTTAGAAAGAGTTATCCCAGTAGTTTAGAGAGTTCTAAAAAAGAAGGGACCTCTGATTATATAAGAAAAAGAAAGATTCTCCCAACAGTTATGATTAAGTTTAGTCCAACTTACGTTATAGGGAATAGATGGTGTTTTCACACAAAATATAAAGTTAGTGACATATTTCCTGAACCAACCAAGAACCATTTCCTTATACAGGAGCTTATAAAGATGAAATTAATTGGATAAAATTAAAAAGAGTATAATGTAAGTACAGCCCTGTCTTAGGTTTGTTAATTATTAAACATAAAAAAGGCTGAATAGATGACGTATTCTATTAAACAATATGCTAGACTTGTTTCGCACCACTTAGCTTAAACAGTTGGTGGAATAGTCATTAATTTTCATGTAATTCATCAATGCTTTGCCTTTAAAAATTTGATTACGTGCTTAAATAAACAAAAAATCTATGTCACGATCACACACTGTATAAAAATGTTAATTCTCCTCAATAAAGATACACTCAGATGCAACTCTTTTGAGTCTATGTCTGTTTGTCACTTCGCCAACTCCTTTGCCCACCTATCCCGAGATCCCTGTCCCATCGGTCCCAGTGCTCCGGCCGAGCTGGTCCGTTGCAATGCTTATCCCTTGACAACCCCTCTTGACACTCTTTCACTCTATACCTCTCTAGCCATTGGACACTTTCTTATCTGACAGGAAAATAAACTCGGTGAGACAGGGGAGATTGAAACTCTGTGACCCACCCTGAACCCTATGGTCTACCCGAGACTGTTTCCCTCTGCAGTCAGCGACCATACAGATTCTAGATGTCATGAAGTGACTGAGGGGTCTGTGGCTTGGTCCTACATACTGGATTTTGGCTCTTAAACTGACCCCACAGAGATTGTGAATGGTTGGCTCCCTTGATCCAGGGACTCCAAACCAAAGCTTGCATGCTCCCTTCTTCCTTCCTTTCCTCCTTTTCTCCCTCCATTGTTTCCTCCTCTCTTTCTCTTTCCTCTCTTTGTGTCACTCCTAAGCCTTGAACTCAGAGCATGGGTGTTGTCCCTGAGCCTTTTTACTCAAAGCCAACAGTCTATGGCTTGAGCCACTCATCCACTTCTGGCGTTTTCTTTTTGGTAGTTACTAGGCGATAAGAGTCTTACAAGCTTTCCTGCCTGGGCCTTAAGCCTCAATCCTCCCATCTCAGCCTCCTAAGTAGCTAGGATGACAGGTGTGAAGCACCGGCATCCAACTCAAACCAAGATTTCTTCATGTGCTGTGGAACCAGCACTGGAACCTTTCATTGTCTATGCCGCCCCCTTCCCTTCCGGCCCTGGCACACACTGTAACCGTTTGTTGTATAAATAAATGAGCATTTGCCTACAACAATACTACAGAAAAGTCCCATTCAATTCAGGTAAGCATCCTTGGTGGGGGCAAAGCCTGATGTAGCTTTCTCACTGTTCTCTCTCCTTTCCTACCCTCCTGGTGCCACCCACTTAACTGTTTTGTTTCCAAGGATGTGAGCCATGATGTACTCACTGGATTCCGGGGTCTCTGGGATGCCTATCTTCTCAAAGATCTCTATCCAGCCACTGACCTGCTCTGTGGAACTCAATTCCCTACTCTGGTGTGAACAAGGTTGCTGGGAAGTGAATGCCCGGCTCAAGAGCCCTCTTCTCCACTCCCTGGGGCCAGAAAGGATGGTTCACCATATCCGGCCCCCAAATTTCATGTTGCAGAGAAAGGATCCTTGAGGCATCCCGGGTCTCTGAATCTCCCAGAGTCCAGTACAGGTTTGGGGAATTGTCTCTGTTCACAGCTGGCAGGTTGCTGCGGATGGTGAGGTCACAGTCTGTGCTCCCCATGACATCCTCAACTGTAGTGGTCACCCTAGAGAGAGCCGGAGGAGAATCAGCAGCTGCCGGAGAAAGGCAGTCAAGGCATGACCTTCATAGCAGGAGACCATCTGGCTTGGGAACTCTGCTTGTGCCACTTTGAACGTCATTGTTTGGTGGCTGAAATGGTACATCTAATTTGACCAATCCAGAATCCCAGGCATTAGTAGAAATTGCCAGCTTCAAGAAAAAAAAACCCTGGAAAATCTGGTATTTCACTTGTCCCAATCAAACTTAAAGGGTTCCAAAGTCAGTGGTCCCCTTTTCCTTGCAGACAGCCTACAGCAGGTTACAGAAAATGGCATTCAGAGAGCCCTAGCTAACTGCCATGTCCTGATCCCAAGCAGGCTCCAGCATGGGGAACACACTTGCTTATCATTGCCCAGCTGGAAACAGCCCAGGAGGGCACAGATTGGAGTCTGCAGAACTCCAGGGAGGACTGCCCACCAGTGCACTGCCCCGGGAGGGTATCCACACCACCATTGGGTGCCCGGAGCCCCCTTCCCTGATGCCCACAGACACTGCCAATGCCTGGGTAAGATTCCCCTCTCATTCTCGGTCACGGTGAACCATCTGCCATGTCACACCGTTTGACACTTCCCAACCCTCCTAGCTTCACAGCCACTGCCCTACTCCCCCCCCATCTCATTCCCTATTTATGTTTGGCAGACACATTCCCAACTTTGAATTAGCTCCAATTATACACACCAGAGCATATTGTCTGGCTGGAAGAGTGCAGCTGTTGTCACAGTAGCCTCATGAGCCTTCTGGCTGAAGACAGAAGGGCAGGTGTCCACTCTGGTCTGCAGTTCACACAGGCCTCCTAAGGGAGACCAACACAGGTCCAGCAGCTACTGTGGGCTGCAGGAAAGGGGAAGAAAGAGGTGGAAAGGAACATCTACTGAAACCTTCCCTAAAGGAGCCATGAAACGGTGAAAGAGAATACAAAAATTGTGGCTGGGCTCATACTGGACATTAGTGATTAAAGAACAACAAATAAAATGCTCTTGCTCTTTTTAGACACAGTGACAAATATATTTTCATTGTTCTCATCTCCCTGCTATCCCAACACACACACACACACAGAGAGAGAGAGAGAGAGAGAGAGAGAGAGAGAGAGAGAGAGAGAAACACAAACACACAAAAATCCAAACCAGTGACAGAAGACTTATCCATGAATTTGACAACTGATTATTCACCTGAGCACAGACAGGCTGTACCTTGAGAAAGATGATCTCTCTCTCTCTCTCTCTCTCTCTCTCTCTCTCTCTCTCTCTCTCTCTCTCTCTCTCTCTCTCTCTCTCTCTCTCTCTCTCTCTCTCTCTCTCTCTCTCTCTCTCTCTCTCTCTCTGTGTCTTTCTCTGTCTCTGTCTCTTTCTCTCTGTCTCTCTGTCTTTCTCTCTTTCACTCACACACATAAGCATACAGACTCAGAGCAGTGCCTCTCCTGAGTTTGTTGGTTTCTCATCTGGGCATGTACCAGCTCGAGCACGGGGGTTCCCTTGTCAGAACCAGGGGCTCCCACCCAAGGGGAACAATGCTCTAATAATGCAGAACCACCCTGCCTCCCCCTTTTTCTAGGGCCAGACCCTTCCCCTTGGCAACAACCAGCCTTGAATCCCCATTCACCAAAACCCTAGGACGCTGGGTGAAGGAGTCTGGAGACAGGTGGCTCCTCAGAGCCTGGACAGAAAACAAAGTAGGAGGTCATGGTGCCTCCAGAGACGTGTCTGACCTGGGGTGGGGTCGTTGTTGGGGACTTTGTTGGGGTCCTAAAGGCTATATATATGGATGGACTCCCTACTTCCAGCCTAGATACTTCTGGGTGACTTGGCAGATTCTTGGGTAGGACAAGGAGACCAGATGGCCTGGGAACACTAGCAGAGGTTGGCAGAGCTGGGAAATGTGATCACCCAGTCAGAACTGTTGAAAACTGGGGTTGTCAGCCCCCCCCAGGTTTGGGGGTACAAGCCAGGTGTATGTTTGTCAGAGGGGGTGTGTTTCTCTGCCAAATACCCACCTTCTATCTGACCCCAGTGCCCTCACCTCTCTAGTGAGCTCTTCTGGGAATGTCCTCAGGTGAAAGGGTGACTGAGCACAGAAGACAAAGGTTCACACATCAAGGGGGCCTATGTTCTGCATCTAACACCCCCTCCCAGTGAAAAGGAAAAGACCTTAGAAGGCAGGTGTGGAGGTGCTGCTTCCCACCTCTGACTAAAGCCACCAGGTTCCCAGCAGGGAAGGGTGCAGATGCGTGGCTATGTGGCTCCCACTGCTCCAGGCCAGGGGTTCTGTGGTGCCCCCTCCCCACCCATCCCTGCAGCTCCCCTTTTCCTGGAACACTGGCCACTAAGGATGAGGGTGGGATCCCTGGGTAGACACCCACATCCACCCCCCACCCCTGGAGTGCATTTGTGGCAGAGCCAGGGTGGACTGTGGGGCGCAGGGGATGTCCAGGGGGGGATGGAGAGGGGAGGTGAGAGGAACGGTTCCTGGTCCTCACGGGTAGGGGAAGGGTAGAGTAGGGGGGTTGCAGGGTGCAGGGGTCGTGGGGTGCAGGCATGCAGGGCGGCCATTCACATGTGCTGCTGGGAGAAGCTGCAACTCCGGGTGTGTGCCCCGAGTCTGAGGACCACAGGCCTGGACCAAGTCAAGGCCACAAGCCATCCAGGGGCACACCATCTCCCCTAGGTGCCTGCAAGAGGCTCCGAGTTTTGGTGCTGTCAGCTCCATGTTTGAAACACGGTGCTGCTGGGTGGAGGAGGAGGCATCTGCAGGCACGTGGTGGGGCTGTGTGCAGCCTCTGCTCCTTCTCCTCAGCCACCACCGCCGCCTCAGTGGCCTCCTGCCCTGTGAAGGCGGCTTCCGCCACCGTCTATGCCTCCACCTCAGTAGCCTCTGCTCTGCTGTGCTCCCTGCCGCCATGGCTGCCGCGACTCTGAGGGGCTGCGTCCAGCGAAGTGCCTGCCATGCAGGCTCAGCATCCCACGCTATGATCTGGGCGGCCACCACCACTGAAGCCGTTTCCACTGGTGCTTGTGTTCATGCTAACTCTTTTTTCTGCTCTCTCTTGGCCCCACAGTCCTCTCCTGGGCTACCCCATCCCTGTTGCACACATGACCCTGAACCCTTGGGTCCCTGGCCATTGCTGCCACCAAAGTGGGCACCTGGGCTCGGCCCCCTCCTCCCCTGGGCCCAGTCCCCCACCCACAGTCACAGCCCTGACTGGGCCCTGAGGCTTCCTCCTCCACTCCACTCACCAAGCAGTTGCATGGTGACACTCATGCATGTATGTGTGTTTGTGTTTGTGTGTGTGTGATTGTTGGGGATAACTACGTCTCAAGGACTCAGAACATAGCACCCTCTGGGATGACTCAGCACACAACGCACTTCCAAAAACAGCTCAAAGCACCCTGTGTAAAGGACTCAGCACACAGCTCCCTTTGAAGGACTCAACATGCAGTACGCTGGGTAGAGTACTCAGCACACAGCACCTTTTGAAGGAGGGAGTCCATAGCCCGCAGTGTAAAGGACTCAGTGCATGGCATACTTTGAAAAACTCAGCACGTAGCACTGTTTCCCAGGGACATCATGTTAAGACTCCACACATCACACCATGTTAATACTCCACACAGCAACCTTTGAAGGGCTGAGTATGAAGCACCCTGTGTAAAACACCCAGTGCACAGCACCCTTCAAAAACTCAGCACATGGACTGGGAAGGTGGATCAGTGGTAGAGCACTTGCCTTGCATGCAGGTGGCACTGGGTTCGGTTCCCCAGCACCACATAAGCAAAAAGGAAAAAAGCCAGAAGTGGCACTGTGGCTCAAGTGGTAGAGTGCTAGCCTTGAGCTGAAGAGCTGAGGGAGAGCGCCCAGGCCCAGAGTTCAGGCCCAATGACCGGACCCCAAAAAGACAAACAAACAAAAAAACAAAAAAAACTCAGCACATAGAACAATTTTGAGGGCCTCAACACATACCACACTGTGGAAGAACTCAGCACACAGCAACATTTGAAAGACAGTACAGAGTACCCTGTGTAAAGGACTCAGCACACTGCACTCAAAAAGCTCAACTCATCCCTCTCTTCTCAAGGGCTCAGCACATAGCACGACCCTTTGGAATGAATTAGCATACCACACATTTTGAAGGACTCAGCTTACAGTATGTTGTGTGATGGACTCAGCACACAGCACCCTTTGAAAAACCCAGGACAGCCCACTCTTCTCAGGGACTCAGCACATAGCACCCTTTGGGATGATTCAGCAAACAGCACCATTTTGGGGACTCAGCACAAAACCCCCATGCAGGAAGGACCCAGAAATTGTGCCTTTTGAAGGACTCACCACAAAGCTGTATGTCACAAGTTCAGCTGTCATTAGAATTAGGGTGCTTTCTTCAGTATCACCATTCTTAAACACTTCACAAATCCTACTAGTTCACATTTAGCTAACCTGTGTTTTATGGGGAAAGTTCAGCTGGGAGGCTTGAACTCAAAGCTTGGGGGCCCTGTCCCTGAGCTCTCTGGTTCAATGCTAGAGCTCTACCACTTGGAGGCACAGCTCCCATTTTGTTTTGTGGGGTTGTTCTTTGACAGGTCGTATGGTGATAAGTAAGGCCAAGTTGGGGTATCCGTAGGCAAAGGTTCTTAGCTCAGCCTGGAGCTGACCTCTCCCTTCCTTGTGTCCCTGGTAAGCAGGGCCTCCTGGAGCTCTCTTGGCCTAGGGTGGAACAGACCTGCTCTGGCATCAACAATCAGGGTGAGCAAAAGTCAGCTTGGCCCTGGTCACTTCCCCAAATTGAACTCTTGAGGATGATGGCATGGGGCCGCATGTTCTGCGTCTGGCCACCAGGGAGCAGGAGTCGCCCACCATAGAGATTGTACCTGCGAGTTGTGTTTACTCTTGCTTCCCTGGGGCCCCCATCATGCTTCAACCACCCTGGACAGGAAAGTCCTTGAGACTCTTACCTACAGTTAACCATCGAAAAGCAAATGGGGCTGTGGCTCAAGGGGCTGAGCACTAGCCTTGAGCAAGAAAACTCAGGGATAGAGCCTAGGCCCTGAGTTCACACACACACACACACACACTCACACACACACACACACACACACACACACACACACACACACACACACACACACACACACACACACCCCACATGCATACAAAATCAGAAATTCCTACACTACAATCTTTGGGTATTCTCTACTTTTTCCCCACTAAGCCTGGTGGCTGCTGGCCTAGGTCTTTGATGCATATACCACCTGACATCTTTAATTTTTGGGAACCAGAATTGCTAGGAGGTCAGCCTTCCCCCATCCCAGCTCCTTGAGTGGGTTATGTTCTATCCAGGCCCTTTGGGGCTCATTTACAGACTTGCCAAGATGCCTCAAAAGGCATCATATACTGGGCACTGGTGGCTCATGCCTGGCATCATTGCTATTCAGGAAGCTGAGATCTGGTGGATCATGGTGCCAAGCGAGTCTGGGCAGGACAATGTATGAGACTCTTATCCTTGATGAACAGTCAGTAAACAAAAGTGGTCCTGTGGCTCAAGTGGTAGAGTGCCAGCCTTGAGAAAAAGAGCTCAGGGACAGCGCTCACGGCCAACAACAACAAGGAGAGGCATTGCATGTTGGCTTTGGGATTGGCATGGGCCAAATATAATTGGAATTTTCAAGTGCTCCAAGACAAAACAGTACCTGCTTTAGTCCCGTGCTCCTCCATCTCGTCTCACCCCTTGGCCTTGTCCATGCTTTGTGTCAGCATGGCTGTGGCTTGATAGGAGGGCTCCAAGGAAGGTCCCACAGCAATCATCCCTCCTCCTTCTGCCCTCCTCACCCTGCTGCTTCTGCTCTTTGCCATAGACTGTCTTCCTGTAATCCATGCATGAGGTCATCACCGCCAACATAGTGGTGAGTGGTGGGTCTGGCCTAACTCGTGGCAGTCAGAGGTGGAAGTGGGTCTGGGACTAGGAGCTTCCACCCTGGGTGTGGGCTGAGGCCAGGGCTGACATTTAGCTCATCCTGAGCCTTGCAGTGGTGGGGAGACAGTGTAGACTCCACATTGAATCAGGTAAGATCAGAATCTGGAGGACCACGTGTGGGAGAGGATGTAGGACTCAGGGGGCCATTGTTGTTGGTACTCTCTCAGGACTCCCTTCTCCCTTTCTCATCCCTCAATGTTAGAAGAGAAACTTCAACTAAGGGTTTGGGAAGAGGGGGCGGGGGAGTATTTTGTTGTGAACCAGACTTGTGCTTCATATTCATCCTAGCCCTATTTATCTGAGGAATGGCCATATGGGTTTGGGGGGGGAAATCATCTTAGCTGAACATGTGGCTCAGTGGTAGAGTGGTCGCCGATCATGCCTGAAGCCCTGGGTTCGATTCCACACAGAAAATGTTGGAAGGAGAGGTGGGGCTCAACTGATAGAAGGCCAGCATTGATCAAAAAAGAGCTCAGGGACAGTGGCCAGGCCCTGAGTTCAAGCCCCAGGACTAGAAGAACAAATCTTTGTTGGACAGGTTTTTTTTGCTTTGTAAATAATTTATTATTTGTGATAAGCATAACATGGGCCTCTTTCCTGGCCACCAATGGGCCATTAGATGTCCCTTGAGTTTGGGCCAAGTCCCAGCAGCCTATGCCCTACCCGACCCCCAGTTTAACTTCCTGTCACCTGGCAGATGGAGTCCTGAGAGAAGGGCACCTGGCCACTTACTTCTGGTGGCTGCCAAGGCTTTTGAGAGTCAGTATGTCACATAGAGAGTCATCATCTGCATCAGTCTACAGAAGAAAGTGAGGGAGCACTCCTCCCCTGAGCCTGGGAGCTGTGGGTGGATCTGGATGTGGGGCATCTTTGGCAGGATATGCTTCTTGGGGGAGTCCACTATGGGTTCGGGAACCCTGACCTCTCCTCTGGCAGTTTCCATGCTGTCTTCAAGTTGCAATTCTTCAAAACCTTTCTGCTCCTCCCTCATTTCACCCACCACCGGCCCTGAGGCATCTGAAGCGGTGTTGGTGGTTGGGGGCTCAGCCTGTGCTGGCATCTGGAGACTGCTGTCTGTGCCTTCCCCTGCTGGGAGCAACTGCAGCTCCTGCAGCACTCTCCTCTTCTCCATCTTCTCCTGGGACAGCCAGTGCAAGCACTCGGCTTTCTCCCAGCACAGCTCATGCAGGACCAACATCTGCTCTTTACACACCAAAGGGGACTCTTCGATGGTTCAGATGTGTGCTGATAGCTGGCTGTATCCATGGTGGAGCTCACTTGCTGGACTCTGGAAGTCCACCTCATCAGGCAGGTCATGGATGAAGCAGATTTTCTTCTTAGATACCCATATGTCCTGCTTCCCATCCCCACACATATTGTGGTGACAGCTCATGGGGGAGAGGGCCTGTGGCTCCAGCTTAGTCTGGCACTGAGCTGCCTGGTGGCCCGGGTGCCTACAGCGGGCCTGCTGCTCCTGTGGAAGGATTTTCCCCCTGTGGATCTCAGCCTCCAAGTGTGCTAACAGAACCTAGTCCATCTATAAGACAGCATGGAATGTGGGCGTGGCAATAATTCTTGTATCCCATTGGTCAGAAAGAACCATGAAATAATGGGGGTGTGGCTGAATCCTGTGATGCACCCAGAATGGGCGGAGTCAAGATGACAGTGGCCCTCTAGCCCCTTTCCCAGGGAACTCTGTCCAATTGAGTTGGGGACAAAAGGGTGACCTGTATAGCTGGATGGCTGCACAGATTGTTGTGTATGTCTGTTTCTTGCCAGTCCCGAACCTTGAACTCAGGATCTGGGCACAGTCCATGAGCTGCTTTTGCTCAAGGCTAGCCCTCTGCCACTGGAGCCATACGGCTCTACTTCTGGCTTTGTTGGCACTGAAGTTAGACAGGGGTCTCAAGGACTTTTCTGCTTAGGGTGACTTTGACCATGATCCTCCTATCACAGCCTTGTAAGTATCAAGGAGGACTGCTGAGAGCCACTGGTACCTGCCTAATCACTGGTCTTGCTGATGTTCTTGGACAGACCGGTGAGTTCCCTATCCTCAGGTTGAAGTGGTGGGAGCTGGAGCCCACAGTTTGAATCCTGGTCCTGCCACCTCCAAATGGCAGGTGGGAGATCCTAAGAAACTCATTCCTATCCATATGAATACCAATGGAATGTGATGTATGTCATGATTGAATGGGCAGTTCTTGAATGATTCTAGGATAAAATTATACACAATTATTTTATAGGACACTGATTGATTTTAATTAATACTTGAAGAAGATTTAAACAATCACATTCATTAAATGGGGGCATAATGAATTACCTAAGTATTGGGTGTCACATAGTATAGAGATGCCATTTTTTCTGCCCGGACTTTCTTTACTTAATTGCTATATAGAATTTTCTGAATGTACTTTGGAATATGCAACAAGGATATATTATAGCTGACCTGAAAATCAATTATTCAAACAGTTTTTTAAATCAAAAATGACTATAGCAAAATAAAGAGGTAAATCCAAATTATGTGCATTTAAAGATAATGCTAGGTTAGTCCTCTTCTCACATTCCTCATTCCCTTGAGAATAATACACATTGTAAGGAAATGCTTAGAAAGTTTTGGAGAAATAGGTTGACTTTAAACTAGTGAGTTACTCTATGCTGAATCTTGTTTACTTTATATCTATAAAGATAAATTCTCACCTTATCATTTTTCTTAGGTTTATACTCAGGTTTAATCTCCAATGGGTGACAAATAAAGATACAAACATTTTTTAACAGTGGCTAAATTTAGGCTGAGGAATCTAGGCACAACTATACTCATGCAGGTAAGCCTCATCAGTCATGAGACCACGATATCAAAATGTTAACCAATGCTTACTGGTGTCAGGCTTATGAGATTTTGTGTATTATAAACAGTGGTGGGATGGGAAGGTGGCTCAGTGGTAGAGCGCTTGCCTTGCATGCAAGAGGCCCTGGGTTTGATTCCTCAGCACCACATAAGCAAAAGGAAAAAAAGCCGGGAGTGGTGCTGTGGCTCAAGTGGTAGAGCCTTAGCCTTGAGCTGAAGAGCTGAGAGATAACACCCAGGCCCAGAGTTCAGGCCCCACGACTGGACCCCCCCAAAAAATAAATAAATAAAACAGTGGTAATTAGATTTGTTTTGTAATCAACATCATTTCTTGGGTTAGGAACTGAAGTTAGACATTATACTCAGAACTAAATTGAAGGAGGAATCCAAAATTAGTCACCAAGATATACATAATTAACACAGTATTTTAAAAATGCAAGCTAAAGGAAATAATTTATGAAAAAATCAACATTTACAATAAATACAGAATCAGCATAACTGGTATTTCTTTTATCCCAGTTGCAATATGGCTTGCATGATGACTTTTCTGATTATATGTTTAGTTAGGTCTTGATATTTATTTGAAATTCTGTTCTTTCATATAATCATTTGTCAGATCAAAGAGGAAATTAATTCCATGCCAGAGTCAACATTTATAGTAATGTTACAGTTGTATCCTGCTATTTTGCCAAAGTTTCAAATCACTTTGAGTATCTTGGATCTTTTTTGGATCTAACTAAATAGGCATGCAATTTTGTCTGTACTAGAAAGATTTTGACCACCACTACTTCTCTCTTTTCATGAGATTTTTTTAATGTCATTTATATCATGGGTTGATCTTTTCCTTTAATTAACCCGCATTCAGTCTTCTACAAAGTGTAATTTGGAGTAGTTTAAAATTATGTACACTCAGGTACACGGCTCAGATTCTATTATTTGCATATTTTGTTCTTGTTAAATCAGTAGGATTTAGGTCTCAATATGGATACTATTGGACTTATTGGTTGCATTTCTGAATTTTTTAAGTATGTGATGATTTTTATTTTATTCTTTTAAATATGTGCAGCTCTCACTCCACATACAGTCACATTTGTTTTAAACAATTTGATCCATGCACATGATTTGCTATATTAGGTTCATCTAGATGAATTTAATTACAAATTAACACAACTGTACTTCTGAGACAGTTATCTTTATGGAGCTACTCAAGGATAACATGTATTTGAGGATTTTGTGATTCAAAACAACCGGACACAACATGTTTTTGTTCCTGGGGGAGTTCTACTTTGTTGGTTGTTTTTCCAGGTGTGGTGACTTCAACATATGTGTGCATTTTATTTCAATTGTTATATGTCTATATTTTGTTTCATATAACAGATAGTACATAAATAATCAGTGATTTAGAACTTTTCCAAATAGATTTCTAAGAGAGATACTTGAAGTTTTGTGACATCTGGTACCGGGTAGGTCTTGTTAGTGGAAGGGGTAGCAGAATAACAGAGACATTCTTTGACATGATTGGAATTCTTCCTCCTCTTGCCTCACTATTTCCAATAGTATTCCTTCAAACCTTTAGTGGAAAGAAAATAATTTTGTCTGTATGAACTCATGAATTTTGCATTAATTAGGACACACTACACTTTTATACTTTCCTTCTTTTAAAATCACAGATGCGAATTTATAATGCTAAAATACCATCTAATAATTTAAATGAAATGGTCCAAACTATTTTTGCTTCACACTATATGTAATATAGAGTGTAATAATAGTGAGTAATAGTATGTAATGATTGACTTTGGGGAAAGTCAATTACAAGGGATTTTGTGAGATACTGAGCAATAGTAAAAATTATGTTTGTTTCTATTAAAAACTTTACAGTTACATCAAAAATAACTCATAGTTATAAACTAATGCTAAAAAGTAAGATTGTTTATTGGAAAAAGCCAGAAGTTTCAATAAGCTTGCTTTTTACAAATTGACTTGCATCTGGGCTTTGGTGGCTCATGCCTGTAATCCTAGCTACTCAGGAGTCTGAGATTGAGGATGGTGGTTCAAAACCAGCCTGGGCAGAAAAGTCTGTAAGACTCTTATCTCCAATGACCCACTTGAAAAGTAGAAACGGCAATGTAGCTCAAGTGATTCAGTGGAATCAATGAGCTGAAGAGCTGCGAGATATCGCCAAGGCCCAGAGTTCAAGCCACACGACCAACAACAACAACACAAAAAATTGACATGGATTTTTACTTTATTATTTCATGATTTTTATTGTGAAAATACATATAGAGGGGTTACAATTACATGAGAAAGGTAACGATTACATTTCTTATCAAGCATTGTTGCCCCCTACTTTGTTTCCCTTTCCCATCCCTTCCCATCCCCTCCCACCCAAAACCAACCCATGCACCAAACAATGGGTCCACTTGTATCCCTATTTAAAGAATTTGTTTTTCCCTTCTCCTCCACAAATTATACCAACATCAAATACAGTCAAAACGGGTTATAACATGGGGGAGGGACATACAAAGCAACAAATAAATCATCTTATAAATAAGCTAGAAACAATACCAAGACAAAAAAAACATTTTTGTCTTTATCTTGGGGTTCATTTCACCTAACATCAACTTATCTGACCGTTTTTGCTTGTCTCACAAATATACTAGTTATTGCAAATAAGGGAAACCGTGGGACCTATACTTTTTGGGCCTGGCTTACTTCACTTAATATAATTTTTTCCAATTTTTTCCTAACAAATGGGGCAATGTCATTCTTTCTGATGGAGGCCAAGAATTCGATTGTGTAAGTATACCACATTTTCTTGATCCATTCATCTACTGAGGGGCATCTGGGTTGGTTCCATATCTTAGCTATAGTAAATAAGGCTGTAATAAACATAGTTGTGCTGGTAAGCTTTAGTATCATCATGTTTGTGATCATTTGGGTAAGTGCCCAAAAGTGGGATTGCTGGATCATAGGAGAGCGCTATGTGAAGTCTTTTAGGGAACATCCATACTGCTTTCCAAAGTGGTTGAACAAATTTACACTCCCATCAACAATGCAGTAAGGTTCCCTTCTGTCCACATCCCCTCCAGCTTCTGATGTTATTAGAGTTCTTGATTATAGCCATTCTAACTGGGATGACGTGGTATCTCAATATTGTTTAGATTTGCATTTCTTTTATGGTTAGGGAAGTTGAGTATTTCTTCATGTGTCTATTGACCATCCTTCTTTCCTCTTCAGAGAAGTTTCTCTTTAAGTCCCACTTATTTATTGGGAAGTTGTTTGAGGATTTGTTGTTAGATTTACTTTTGTGAATTCCTGGTACATTTTAGATATGAAACCCTTGTCCGTTGTATGGCTAGTGAAGATCTTCTCCCAATCCGTGGGCTTTCTATTGATCTTGCTAGATTTACTCTTTGCCATGCAGAAGCTCTGCAATTTCATGCAATCCCATTTGTCCAACCTTTCTTTGATTTGTTGTGTTTCTGGGTCTCTATTAAGAAAATTTTGACCTGTGACAAGGAGACCTAAGGTGTCTGCTGTGACTCCAGGTCTTTGAACCATTTGGAGTTGATTCTGGTGCAGGGTGATATATAAGCATTTAACTTTATTTTTCTATGAGTAATTAACCTATTGTGCCAGCCACTTACTGAGGAGGCTTCCTTTCTTCCATTCTATTTTTTTAGCTCCCTTATCGAAAATTAGATAGCTATATGTCTGTGGGTTTATTTCTGGGTTTTCACTTCTATTCCATTGGTCCTGAGATCAGTTCTGGTACCAATACCAAGCTGTTTTGATTATTATGGCTCTGTAGTAGAGTTTGAAATTTGGTATTGATATTCCTCCAGCACTATTCTATTAAGGAATGTTTTTGTTGTTCGAGGTCTTTTATTGTTCCATATGAATTTTTGGATTGCCTCTTCTATTTTCTTGAAGAATGAGGTTGGAATACTCATAAGTATCACATTGAATTTGTACATAGCCTAGGGAAGTGTTGCCATTTTCATGATGATCATCTTTCCAATCCAGGGATGTTTTTCCACTTTCTAAGTTCTGTTTTGATTTCCTTTTTTAGGTTTTTAAGTTTTCATCATAAAGATTTTTACATCTTTAGTTAAACTAACTCCTAGTCATTTTATTTTTTGTGGGGCTATTACGAATGGAGTTGTTTTCCTTATTTCAGCCACACTATTCTCATTGTTGGCTTATAGTAAAGCCATTGATTTTAGAGGGTTAACATTATACTCTGCTATTCTGCCAAAGTTTTCAATGAGCATGAGTGATTTGGGAGTGGATTCTGTGGGAATCTTTAAATATAAGATCATATCATCTGGAAAGAGGGAGAGTTTTACATGATCTTTACCTATTTGGATCCTTTAATGATGGCCTCTTGTCTTATTGCTGTAGCTAGGTATTCTAATACTAAATTGAAAAGAAGTGGAGAGATTGGTCATCCTTGTTTCGTTCCTAAGAGGAAATGGCTTTAGTTTTTCACCATTAAGTATAATGCTGGCTGTAGGTTTGTCATATACAGCCTTTATTGTTTTGAGGAATGTTCCCTGGATTCCTAATTTTTCCAGAACCTTCATCATAAAGGGGTTTTGGAACTTGTCAAATGTTTTTTTTCTGCATTTATTGAAATAATCATGTGGTTCTTATCCTTGCTTTTGTTGATGTGATAAATTGTATTAATTGATTTGCATATATTTAACCAGCTTTTCAACCTTGAAATGAATCCTGTTTGATCTTGTTGTATGATTTTTTGGATGAATTGAAGTCGGTAGGCCAAAATTTTGTTGAGAAGTCTTGCATCAATGTTCATCAAAGAAATGGGTCTGTAGTTCTGTTTCTTTGATGAGTCCCTGCCTGGTTTTGGGATGAGGGTTATGATGTCTTCATAGAATGAGTTCAGTAGTGCACTTTCTCTTTCAATTTCATTGAAAAGTTGGAGGAGTATTGGTGTGAGCTCTGCTTTGAAGTCCTTGTAGAATTTCACTGTAAATCCATCTGGTCAAGGGTTTTTCTTAGATGAGAGTACTCTTATTGATGTTTCTATTTCAATGCTTGATATGGGTCTGTTAAGTTGGTTTAACTCATTTTGGTTTAGTTTTGTCATGTCAATATTTGCTAGGAAAAGGTCTATTTCTACCAGATTCTCAAACTTATTAGCAAAAGCTTTGAGAAGTATTCCCTTATAATGTTCTGGATCTTGGTTGTTTTTGTGGTGATGTTTCCATTCTCATATCTGAGTTTGTTTATTTCCTTGTGTGCTCTTCTTCTTCTGATAAGGTTTGCTAAGGGTCTGTCAATTTTTGTTAACTTTTTGAAGAAACAACTCTTTGTTGTGTTGATTCTTTCTAGGTTTTTTTGGATTCTAATTAGTTTAATTCTGATTTAAATTTAATTATTTTTTCCCATCTACTGGATTGGTGTTTATTTTGTTGCTCTTTTTCATGAAGGTTCAGATGTCTAATTAAATTGTTGTTTTCAGATCTCTCTAATTTGTTGATGTAGAAACTCAGAGGTACAAAATTGCCTATGAGAACTGCATTTCCTGTGTCCCAGAGAAGCTGGTAATTTATGTGTTCATTTTTGTTGAATATCACGAACATTTGCATTTCCTTTCTAATCTCTTCTATGACGCATTGGTGATTCAACAGTGTGTTGTTTAGCCTCCATGTGTTACAGGACTTTTCTTTGGTGGCTTTTAGTGTTGAGTTCTAATTTTATTCCCTTGGATGCCATTTATTGGCCTTTATTGTGGTCTTATTGGTTTTCTATGTGTAGGACATCTTTAAGTATCCATTGTTTGTGTGGAGAGCTCTGCAGTGATTCTAATTTTTTTCCCGTTGTAGTATAGCTCCTTCTTCATTTTTGCTGCATGCAGGATTGTTTCCTTATTATTCAGATCTATCATTTTTACTATAATGTGTCTAGAAGTGTTTCTCCTGGGATCTTGCTTGTTGGGTGTTCTATAAGCTTCTGGAATGTAGTTAAGATGGTCGTTTTTGAGGTGGGGAAAATTTTCATTGATTATCTTGTTAAAAATTTGTTGCATTCCCTTGCTCTGTAATTCCTCACCTTCTTCCACTCTGATTATGTGAAGGTTAAACTTCTTGGCATTATCTGCTTGCTCTTGAATTTCCCTTTGGTTTAATTTGAGTGATTTTTCCAAATCTGTTACTTTTTGGTCCAGTTGGTGTATTCTGTCTTATGTATCTGACAGTCTACCTTCCATTTCATTAACTCTGTTGTCAGTGGCTTCTATTGTGGTTTGCATGGAGGAAATGGATCCCTTTATGGATTCGATGTTGGTTCTCAGAGTACTGATCTCAGTATGTATTTCCTCTAATTTGGCCCTTATCTCACTTCTTACTGAGGTTTGTGCAGCTTCTATTTTTGCATCCAACTTTTGTTTGATATCCTGTATCTCTTTTGATAGTTCATCCTTGTGCTCTTTCAATTTCTGATCAATTTCTCGCTTTATTTCTTGAGTCATTGCCTCCAGCAACCCTTGGATGTAGCTTTTGTCTTCCATTCCTGCTTTGCTCCCACTGGGGCTCTCCCCTGTGTGGCTGCTGGCTTTTGAGGTGAGCTTGCTGTCCTGGGTGGTAGTAAACCTTGTGATTTTTCTCTGTGATTTTCGCATGGGGGTTCAGGAGACTACTCTTCAATTTTGTTTTGGTGTGTCTGTCTTTGCTTGGTTGCTGATTCTGTATTGGTAGAGAGAGTCTGTGCCTGATCTGGGTTCTGTTGGGAGCCTATTTCCAGCTGCTATTCTGACCTACTTAGGATTCTCAGCTCTCTGCTGTAGATTGCTGGCAATTCCCGCCTTTGGAAGGGTTGAGCAGCCTAGACTGCTTGTGTTTGCTCCTACGGGGGCTCTTGGGAAGATCAGATGCTCTGGATGCACTCTCCCAAATACTGGAGTCTGCTATGGGCTCCTGATGCGTTTTTGTTTGTTTGTTTTGGGCTGGTTGTGGGCTTGAACTCTAGGTTTGGGTGCTGTCCCTCTGCTCTTCAGCTCAAGGCTGGCACCCTACCGTTTGAGCCACAGCACCACTTCTGAACCTTTTGCTTTTGTGATGCTGAGGAATCAGATCCAGGGCCTCATACATCCAAGACTATCACTCTATTGCTGAACCGCCTTATCAGTCTGAGCTCCTGCTTACTATCAGGTGCTGGCAGCCTGTGTTGCCCAATTCCCAGCCTAGGGTATATGGGTGGAGTTTTGGTGGTGTTTGGGCTTCTCTTGTCCTGGGCCTCCAGGTCTTTTGTTGTCACAGGCGTGCTTTCCGGGGAGTGCTGTTTCCTGATTTTCTCCCCTCTGTTGAGGCGTATGCTCAGCTTTTTACTTCAGTTGGGAGGAGTTGGTTGTGTTGTTCAGGCGCCAGATCCCCGGGCCTGGTTCCGGCCCCAGCCTGGAGCGCACTTGTTAGGCCTGTGCTGATGTGTATACCACCTAGGTTATGCAGCCTGGAGGACACAGTTCAAATTTCTTCTACTGTTATATTGAGCATTTAAGCTCCCTTCCAGGGGCACTCTTTCTCTGGCCTGGCCATCGGAATGTGCTCCATGGGCTGGTGGAGCTCTCAAACAGTTCCCAATTTTAGTGGGTCCTGTGGTTCGGGTGTTGGTGTAGGGAGTCTAGGTCAGGGTCTGGGGATTCCCTCCAGCTCTGTTCTACCTTGAGGGATGCACTGTCCCCTGTGGGGTACTCACCCTGGAGCTGGTTGTTTCTGTGTGGTGTAGGTCATCAGTTGTTTTTGCAATCCTAGTTCAGTTGGGGTGGTTGCGGGCTGGGCTGGGCGGTGGTGGCTCTGTGTGATTCTTTTCTGTCTCTGCCTCTATCGAAGCTGTTGGGGCCACAGTGTCCATGCTCAGGTGGCTTCTGTGTGGGTGATCTGCAAGCAGCCCCCTGTGCTTCTGGGACCCGGGAGGCCCCTGCCGGGTTGTTGCGCTCAAGAACGGGCGGGTCTAGTGCTTCCGGCAGCTTCTGCGCGGTTGGTCTGCAGACAGGTTCCTTTGTCGTGCTGCCAGTGCCGGGTGGCTTTGGCAGGATGTAGCCTCTATGCTTGGGTGGAGAGTGAGGGGTGGGGGTGGGATCCTCTTAGAGACACCCGGCTGGTAGGTTTCTCTGTTCCTGGCGAACAGTTGTTCTGCAAAACGGTACCTCAGGCCGCTTCTGTGCGGGTGGTCTGCAAGCGGCCCCCTGTGTCTCTGGGGCTCCGGCAGCCCCCACTGGGCTGGCTGTCCGGCAGCTTGGCGCATTGCCATGCGGCCAGTAAAGGTTGGGAGAGGGGTCTTCACTCTTCTCTGTTCTGAAATTCTTCTTTTCCTCTCTTTCTTTTTTTGTTATTTTCCACCTCTGATTTTTCTCTGAGTGTTCGTCTTTTTGTTGTTGTCGGTCTCTTGGGGAGATTAAGCGTTGGAACTCAACTCTCTTTTTTGTTGGGGAGATCTGTGGCGTTTCCCTACTGCCCCGTCACCATCTTGGTCCCCCCTCCTTATTTTACTTTGGAATGTAACGAATGTAGTATTTTTGTGTGTATTTTACTATTCTAGTATAACTTTATTTGCACCACTTACATACAATTTTTTTTAATTCTGAGATTTAAGAATGTGTTTTTTGGATAAGAGTTTTGTTGTACTTTTATTTCAGTTTGCCATTAGGCCTTATAAACGCATACAATAAAATCCATTCTTGCTAGTATCAAGTTCAATGATTTTGTAGACTAGAGACTCAAGGATATATCATTATATATCATACAGTAATGTGGGTCAATTTGTTTATAACTGCTCCATAAAATAATTACTAATTGAGGAAGCAGCCACTTCATCTGGCATCCTGGTCCCTCTGATGAAGTAGGATCCTAGTGGCAGCCTGCCCAACTCAGGTGCTTCTGGGCATCTCGCCTGATTCTGTGGGAGGATATCAGGGTGTACCTGCTGTTGGACTAGGGAAGCTGCTGCGTGAATGACACAGTGCCACTGACCCACATCTAGCACCCACCAGCCCCATGGGACTGGGCCCTAAGGATCAGCCCGTGATAGCACACACACACGGCAGGGCGGGGGAGCACCCACCTAGAAAGGAGTGCAGACAAAACAGAAGCCACTCTGGGGATCAGCTTGTACAGTATCATCCGTGGAGCAGTGGACGATTGTGCTCAGCTGTGGGGAGAAGACAAGAAATACAGGCCCAGGTGGGGTGATGCTAACTTTTGTACTCAGGCTGGCAAGGAAACTTTCCTCCAGACACTCTCCTGCAGGCTCAGGGTGCCCTTCCATGCTCCTTGTCCTTGGATTATCAGCCAGGGACACTCATGTCCGGTACTCCTGGCTGCTCTTTTGGGGTTTGTTAATTTACACAGAGAGCCCCTGCCTCAGACAGCAGAGTTATATTCTGGGTTTTGTAAAACTTTCTGCATCTGAGCATTTCCCAGTGTTTGGTCTTTGTATTGTTTCTTATAAATGCTTTGTGACATTTGTGTTTAGGTGTTGAGGTGCAGGAGGAGCCAGATTATGAACATAGTTTCCTACAATACTTTCATCTAAAAATGAAAATATATTCTTTCTAAAAATGCCTATCAGGAAATGAATTTGAGAGAGGGAAAAGGCAGTTTTCTCATGAGATCAAAATATGCTAGTTTTATATGCATGTTTTATGCATTCAAAATACAACTAAGTAATTCACTATCTAGGAACAATTGTCCAGACCTAAGAGTTAGGTGTCTTGGGAGCTAGAGCCAGGGTTTTTGTGAGGTTTATCCAAAGGGAGGGAAGAAAGTTAAAATCCATAGATTACTTTGTAGAATAAAAGTGGTAATACCAAATGAGAATCACATAAATCCTCTCTGCTATTCGGGGTCTTTTATTCTTCCATATGAATTTTTGGATTGCTTCTTCTATTTCATTGAAAGTGAGATTGGAATATTGATAGGTATCACATTGAATTTGGATATAGCCTTTGGCAGTATTGCCAATTTAATGATGTTACTCTTCCCAATCTAGGAGTGTGGGAGGTTTCCCACTTCCTTAGTTCTGCCTTAATTTTATTTTTCAGGTATTTAAAGTTTCCATCATAGAGGTCCTTCACTCTTAAGTTAACTCCTAGGTATTGGGGGGGATATTAAAAAGGTATTGTGTTCCTATTTTCAGCCTCACTCTTATCGTTATTGGAATACAGGAAAGCCATTGAATTTTGAGGGTTAATTTTATATTCTGCTAGTTTGACAAAGTTTCTGATCAGCTCAAGTAACTTGGGAGTGGAGTCCATGGGGTTCTTTAAATACAAGCTCATGTCATCTGCAAAGAGGGATAGTTTTACTTCATCTTTCCCTATTTAGATCCCCTTTAAGTTTGCATCTTGTCTTATTGCCCCAGCTGGCATTCAAATACTAAGTTGAAGAGGAATGGAGAGAGAAGACATCCTTATCTCATTCCTGAATTTGTAAGAAATGATTTTAACTTTTTGCCATTAACTATAATGCTGGCTGTAGGTTTGTCAATCCTTAGCAGAAAGAACAGTACTGGAGCAATATCAGTTCCAAATTTCAAACTCTACTAAAAAGCCATAGTAATAAGAACAAAGAGATAATGGCACAAGATCAAACCTGAGGACAAATGGAAAAGGACTGAAGACTCAGAAATGAATCCATTGACCTATAGCCACTTAATCTTTGACAAGGGCTAAAAAACATAGAGTGGGAAAAGACAGCCTTCTCAGTAAATGGTGTTGGCAAAATTGGTTAAACACCTATTAAACTAAAACTAGATTCGTATATATCGCCCTGCACCAGAATCAACTGCAAATGGATAAAAGAACTCAAAATAAAAGCAGACACTGTGAAAACATTACATGAAGGAATAGGAGAAACTCTAGGGCTCTTTAGTGCAAGCCAAAATTTTCTTAATAGAAAACAAGAAACAAAACAAATCAAAGAAAAGTTGGGCAAATGGGATTGCATGAAACAGCAGAGCTTCTGCAAGGCAAAGGTAAAAGCTAACACGAACTGTAGACAGCCCACGTACTGGGAGATCTTCATGAGTCATAAAATGGACAAGGTCTTATATCTAAAATATACTTAGGACACAAAAATTAAATTCTCAAAGAAACAACTGCCTGATAACTCAGTGGGCTAAAGACTTAAAGAAAGATTTCTCTGAAGAGGAAGTAAAAATGCCCTTTAGACACATGAAGGAATGCTCAAGTTTTCTAGCCATAAAAGAAATGCAAATCAAGACAACATTGAGATCGCACCTCATTCCAGTTAGAATGTCTATAATCAAGAAATGTAATAATTACAGATGCTGGAGGGAACTCTACTGCATTGTTAGTGGGAGTGTAAAGTTGTTCAACAACTTTGGAAAGCAGTATGGAAGTACTTCAATAGACTCCACATAGAGCTCCCTATGACCCAGCAATCCCACTTTTGGGCATTTACCCAAATGATCACAAAAAAGATCACACCAAAGCTACCAGCACAACCATGTTTACTGCAGCATTACTCACCATAGCTATGATATGGAACCAACTCCGATTCCCCTCAGTAGATGAATGGATCTAGAAAATATAATATATATACATATATATGTGTGTATATATATGTATGTACACACACACACACACACACACACACACACACACACACACACACACACACACACACACACACACACTGGAATTCTATGCCTCCATTAGAAAGAATGGCATTGCCCCATTTGTTAGGAAATGGAAAGACTTGTTAAAAATTATATTAAGTGAAGTAAGCCAGGCCCAGAGAAACAGAGGTCCCATGGTTTCCCTTATTTGCAAGGACTAGTACATGTCTAGGACAAGCAGAGAAGATCAAAGGTTATGTACATATGATCATATAAGATGATGTTAACTGAAATATACCCCAAGTCAGTCTTGGTTTTGTTTTTAATATACTTATAAGGCACTATGTGTTTCTTTTGTAGGTTCATCCCCCCCACGATATAACCCCTGTTTTCACTGTATTTGATTCCAATGTTGTGCATCTTGTATATTCACTTTTGTAATTTGGGGAGTTGAAAGGATGTAGCAAAATGCTTAAATGGGGCTGCAGGTTGACCCATTGTGACGAAGAGATGTACAGGACACTATGTAGAAAATGAATTTACACTGTCAGGCAGGGATAGTGGAAGGAGGAGTTGGAGAGGTGGGGAGGGAAGGGATGGTAGGGAAAAAAACCAAGGAGGAGGCAACAATGCTCGATAGGAAATGTACTCATTACCCTACTCATGTAACTGAACCCCCTCTGTACAGGATTTTTCCAGTGCTGCCCTCCGCATTGAATTTTTTGCCTTTTCTGGCTGTGGTTAAGTCCACCTGCTCAGTGGATTAGTAGTCTTCAAGGTATCTTGGTCCTCAAATGGGACTTGGATTATCCAGTGGTGGTTGGAACCGGGCCAAGGGCAGTGCAAAAACCACTTCCAGGAAATGGCTTCTTCATTCCCCATGCAACTAGGATTGCAAGCAGTATTTCTCTGAATTTGACTCCAGAAAACAATCACTGAACCAAAAAGCAAGGCCGCCAAACACCTATCCTACTTCCCCCATTCCCTCCTTTCTCCATCCTTGGGAGAGTACAAAATAATTTCGCAGGTTTCATCAAACACACAAATTGCCCACCACCTCCCCTGGTAAACTAGGTTTCAAGTCACTAAGTTATGTAAACGGATAATGCCTCACTCATTATTCTGGTCAACATATTCAGGTTGGTTGATGCTTTAATTTTTTGTTGTTGTTGTTGTTGGTAGGGGGGCCTGAACTCTGGGTCTGGGCATGGTCCCTGAGCTCTTCAGCTCAAGGCTATCAATTGAGCCATAGCGCCACTTCCAGTTTTTTCTGCTTATGTGGTGCAGAGGAATTGAAACCAGGACCTCATTCATGCAAGACAAGCACTCTACCACTGAGTCACCTTCCCAGCCCTAATGCTTTAATTTTTTAAATTTCTTTTTGTCAGTCCTAGGTCTTGAACTCAGGGACTGGGTTTTAGCATATCCCTGAGTTCTTCAGCTCAAGAGAAGATCTCTTCCACTTGAGCCACAGTGCCACTTCCTGTTTGGAGACAAGTGACTCACAGTCTTTCCTGCCAGGGTTTGCTTTGAACCGTGAATTTTTAAATTATATTCCTTCTAGGTGTTTATTGGAACATTACACTTTTTCTTGAATTTAAAGTTTTCTGTAAACATTTGTCTTCAAGTAATCCAACAACATTAAATATTACATTTAGAAGCTATCCTGTAGCACATCCATTTTGAAATTATTTTGTTAAGATGAAATTCTTATTCTTTGTAGAAAAAAACCATTAAAATCCAAATGAGAACATGCTAATTTCAGGTGCCTTGAGTCTCGTTCCTCTTTTTTTTTCTCTCCAGTATCTTTTCTTGTTTTGGAACAAGTGTCATGGACTGTCCAACCATTCAAAGGAAGCTTATTCCATTAATTTAATAGAAAAGAATCCAATCTTCCTGCATCTCAAGGCAACTTTGAATATAATGTTAATCTGATAATTCACATAATTCAATTTTCATAGTAATTTTGATAATTTTTGGTTAAACCATTCATTAAAGAGCTTCCAAAAAGCAAGAATAAAAAATAATGTTCTGCTTTCTAAGAAGGTTTAAAAAGCTAGTAATTCAACAAAACACATTCTATTCTTCCAAGATTCTATGGTGAAAAATTTCTCTTTCATCATCGCCCTTACCACTGATCCCTTCCCTTCAAACTTTCAGCTTTCTTGTTCCAGCTTTCATTTTGGTACTAGCATCAGTAATCTATTTGTAGTATTTGACAATGAAATTCCATTTGTTGTTGGAGATCTCAATTAATATTGCCAAAGGCAGACTCATGAGCATAACGTTGAACATAAAATATTGAATATCATTAATGTGATCTTATGTAACTATTTCATAAATTAATATAAGTACCACATAAATGTGCATCTTCATATAATTTTTATTTTTTTATTTTTTTTCAGTTACACATCAGCTTTTTCATTTATTTTTTTTAATTTTATTTTATTTTATTTGAGAATATACTGTACAGAGGGGCTACAATTACATGGGCAGGATAATGCATACATTTCTTACCAAGCATTGCAGCCTCCTCTTTTGTTTACCCTTCACCTCCCTTCCCAGCCTCCCCCCTCCCCCCACCCAATTATACCCCCCTCCACCCCCACACCGACATTGTAAAGCTGGTTTTGACATGACATTTTGTACTGCTCATTGTTGCAACAGGTCCACCTGAATCCTTAAATGACTTGTTTATCCCCATCTCCTCCACATGTTATAGTGACATCAAATATAGTGAAAGCGGGGGTTACACTGTGGGGGAGGGACATACAAAGCAACAAAGAAATAATCTTATAAATGCGTTAGAAAACATGCATGAAAGAAACAAAAACATTAAAATACATATTTAAGGATTCATTTTCCTAATATCACATTATCTGACCTTTTCCGCTTGACTCATACCTATAATAGATATTGCAAATAAGGGAAACCATGGGACCTATGGTTCTTTGGGCCTGGCTTATTTCACTTAATATAATTTTTTCCAAACCTTTCCATTTCCTAACAAATGGGGCAATGTCATTCTTTCTGATGGAGGCATAGAATTCCATTGTGTATATATACCACATTTTCTTGATCCATTCATCTACTGAGGGGCATCTGGGTTGGTTCCATATCTTAGCTATGGTAAATAATGCTGCAATAAACATAGTTGTGCTGGTAGCTTTAGTGTGGTCTTGTTTGTAAACATTTGGATAAATGCCCAAAAGTGGGATTGCTGGATCATAGGGGAGATCTATGTGAAGTCTTTTGAAGAACCTCCATACTGCTTTCCAAAGTGGTTGAACAAGTTTACATTCCCACCAACAATGAAGTAAGGTTCCTTTCTGTCCACATCCCCTCCAGCATCTGCTGTTGTTAGAGTTCTTGATTTTTGCTGTTCTAACTGGAGTAAGGTGAAATCTCAATGTTGTTTTGATTTGCATTTCTTTTATGGCTAGGGATGTTGAACATTTCTTCATGTGTCTATTGGCCATCCTTCTTTCTTCTTCAGGAAAGCTTCTCTTTAAGTCTTTCGCCCACTTATTCATTGGGCAGTTGTTTCTTTGAGGATTTGTTGTTGGGGGGTTTAATTTTTTGAGTTCCAAGTATATTTTAGATATGAGACCCTTGTCCGTTGTATGGCTAGTAAAGATCTTCTCCCAATCGGTGGGCTTTCTATTGATCTTGCTAGCTATGTCATTTGCCCTGCAGAAGCTCTGCAACCTTATGCAATCCCATTTGTCCAACCTTTCTTTGATTTGTTGTGCTTCCGGGTCTCTATTCAGAAAGTTTCGGCCTGAGCCAAGGAGACCTAGGGTTTCTCCTATTCCATCCTGTAATGTTTTCAGAGTGTCTGCTTTGAGTTCAAGGTCTTTGATCCATTTGGAGTTGATTCTGGTGCAGGGTGATATATAAGGGTCTGGCTTTAGTTTTCTACATGTAGTTAACCAATTTTGCCAGCACCATTTACTGAAGAGGCTGTCTTTCTTCCATTCTATTGTTTTAGCTCCCTTATCGAAGATTAGATGGCTATAGGTCTGTAGGTTCATTTCTGGGTTTTCAATTCTATTCCATTGGTCCTGAGGTCTGTTCTTATGCCAATACCAAGCTGTTTTGATTACTATGGCTTTATAGTAGAGTTTGAAATTTGGTATTGATATTCCTCCAGCAATATTCTTTCCGTTGAGGAGCGTTTTTGCTATTCCGGGTCTTTTATTGTTCCATATGAATTTTTGGATTGCCTCTTCTATTTCCTTGAAGAATGAGGGTGGAATTTTGATAGGTATCGCGTTGAATTTGTAGATAGCCTTGGGAAGTATTGCCCTTTTCACGATGTTAATCTTGCCAATCCAGGAGCATGGGAGGTTTTGCCATTTTTTAAGTTCTGTGTTGATTTCCTTTTTCAAGATTTTAAAGTTTTCATCATAGAGGTCCTTCACTTCTTTAGTTAAGTTAATTCCTAGGTATTTGATTTTTTGTGGGGCTATTACAAATGGAGTTGCTTTCCTAATTTTAGCCACACTTTTCTCATTGTTGGCATACAGAAAAGCCATTGATTTTTGGGGGTTAATTTTATAACCTGCTACTTTGCCAAAGTTTTGAATGAGCTTGAGTAATTTGGGAGTGGAGTCTAAGGGATTCTTTAAATACAAGATCATGTCATCTGCAAAGAGGGAGAGTTTTATTTCTTCTTTCCCTATTTGGATCCCCTTTATGTCTGCATCTTGTCTTATTGCTGTAGCTAGGCATTCTAATACTAGATTGAAGAGAAGTGGAGAGAGTGGGCATCCTTGTCTTGTTCCTGAATTAAGAGGAAATGGCTTTAGTTTTTCACCATTGAGTATAATGCTGGCTGTAGGTTTGTCATATACAGCCTTTATTGTATTGAGGAATGTTCCATGGATTCCTAATTTTTCCAAAACCTTCATCATAAAGGGGTGTTGGATCTTGTCGAATGCTTTTTCTGCATCTATTAAGATAACCATGTGGTTCTTATTCTTGCTCCTGTTGATGTGATGAATAATATTAATTGATTTGCGTATATTGAACCAGCTTTGCATTCCTGAAATGAATCCTGTTTGATCGTGGTGTATGATTTTTTGGATGAATTGTTGAAGTCGATTGGCCAAAATTTTGTTGACAAGTTTTGCATCAATGTTCATCAAAGAAATGGGACTATAGTTCTCTTTCTTTGATGAGTCCCTGCCTGGTTTTGGGATGAGGGTTATGATACCTTCATACAATGTGTTCGGTAGTGAGCTTTCTCTTTCAATTTCATTGAAGAGTTGGAGGAGTATTGGTGTGAGCTCTGCTTTGAAGGCCTTGTAAAATTCCGCTGTAAAACCATCTGGTCCTGGACTTTTCTTAGCTGGGAGGTCTCTTATTGCTGTTTCTATTTCAATGCTTGATATGGGCCTGTTAAGCTGGTTTAACTCATCTTGGTTTAGTTTTGGCATGTCAATATTTGCTAGGAAAAGGTCCATTTCTGTCAAGTTCTCAAACTTATTAGCATAAAGTTCTGAGAAGTATTCCCTTATAATGTTCTGAATCTTGGTTGTTTCCGTGGTGATGTTTCCATTCTCATCTCTGAGTTTATTAATTTGGGTGTGTTCTATCCTTTTTCTGATGAGGTTTGCTAAGGGTCTGTCAATTTTGTTAAGTTTTTCAAAGAACCAACTCTTTGTTTTGTTGATTCTTTCTATAGTTTTTTTAAATTCTAGTTCATTTAATTCTGATTTAATTTTGATTATATCTTTCCGTCTACTGGATTGGGGTTTATCTTGCTGCTCTTTTTCAAGGAGGTTTAGATGTGTCATTAAATTGTTAGTTTCCGATCTCTCCAATTTGTTGATGTAGGAGCTCAGAGCTATAAACTTGCCTCTGAGTACTGCCTTTGCTGTGTCCCAGAGGAGCTGGTAATTTGTGTGTTCATTTTTGTTGAATAGCATGAACATTTGAATTTCCTTTCTAATCTCTTCCATGACCCACTCATGATTCAGCAGTGTGTTGTTCAGCCTCCATGTGATACCGGACTTTCTTTGGTGGCTTTTGGTGTTGAGTTCTAATTTTATTCCCTTGTGGTCAGAGAGAATGCAAGGTATAATTTCAATGTTTCTGAATTTAGACAAGTTTGCTTTGTGGCCTAAAATGTGGTCTATTTTAGAAAACGTTCCATGTGCTGCTGTGAAGAACGTGTATTCTGATGCTGCTGGGTGAAATGTTCGGTAAATGTCTGTTAAGTCTAGTTGATCTATGCAGCTGTTTAGATCTGCGGTTTCTCTGTTGAGTTTTTGCCGAGTTGATCTATCTAGTGGGGAGAGTGGTGTGTTAAAATCCCCAACAATTAATGTCTTTGGATCTATATGGGATTTGAGGGAAAGTAGTGTTTCTTTGATAAATTTGGGTGCTCCATTGTTTGGCGAATAGATATTTAGAATTGTAATATCCTCCTGAAGGAGAGATCCTTTAATTTGTATGTAGCGACCTTCTTTATCTCTTCTCACGAATTTTAATTTGAAGTCTATTTTATCTGATATTAGGATTGCAACTCCCGCCTGTTTATGAGGGCCGTTTGCTTGGTAGATTTTGTTCCAGCCTTTAACATTGAAAATGTGTTTGTTTTTATGGGCAAGATTTCACTCCTGCAGGCAGCAGATAGAAGGGTCTTGTTTTTTAATCCAACTAGACAGTCTATGTCGTTTAATTGGAGAGTTCAGTCCGTTAAGGTTAAGAGATAAGACTGAGAGGTATTTGGGAGTTCCTGCCATGTTATCCACCTTCTTGGGGGCTGCGAAAACTGGGTTCTTCCTATGGTTCTTGGATTCTCAGTTTGGGTGCAGTTTGTTGGCCTTTATTGTGGTCTTGTTGGTTTTCTATGTGTAGGACATCTTTGAGAATCTTTTGTAGGGCTGGTTTGGTGGTGATGTATTGTTTCAATTTTTCTTTGCTGTGGAAGGTTTTTATTTGGCCTTCAGTTATGAAGGAGAGTTTAGCTGGGTACAGTATTCTTGGTTGATAGTTGTTTGTTTTTAGGGCATGGCATACATCATTCCAGGCTCTTCTTGCTTTGATTGTCTCTGCTGAGAAATCTGAGGTGATTCTAATTGGTTTCCCTTTATAGGTGATTAACCTTTTCTCCTTGACAGCTTTAAGGATCTTTTCCTTGGTCTGGGTTGATCCTGTGTGGATTATAATGTGACGGTGGGATGTCCTATTCTGGTCTGGTCTATTTGGGGTTCTAAAAGCTTCTTGTATCTGAATAGGCCTATCTTTTTGTATGTTTGGGAAGTTCTCTGCTAGGATCCTGTTAAACAAATTTCCTAGACCATTAACTTCTGTTTCTAGGTGCTCCTCTACACCCATTATCCTTAGATTGGGCCTTCTGATGGTGTCTTCCAGGTGTTGGATAGACCTATCATATTTCTTGGACTTGTCTTGGATGGTTGTATGTTCTTTCTCTATGATATCTAGGCTGTCTTCAATCCCTGAGATTCGATCTTCTGCATGGTCTAACCTGCTGTCAAGACTCTCTACTTTGTTTTTAATCTCTTTTCCTTCTAATTGGTCAGCTTTGATGGCTTCAAGTTCTTTGTTGAAGCTCTGTTTTAGGTCTTGTATGAATTTCTTTACTTCCTTAATTTGGTGTTCAGTGTTTGTTCTCAAATCACTTAGTTGATTGGTTATGGTTTCTTTGGACTCCCATTCCTTCTGTTGGGTTCCATTCAGCATTCCCTTTGTGGTCTCCCTGACTTCCTTCAGCTCTTTGTTAATGGATTCCATGAATGCCTTTAGTGATCTTTGTGTATTCTCTACCTGGTCTCTCAATTCCTGAATTACTCTTTGATTAGCTTCCTCCCGTCTGTGGGATTCCTGCAGTTCTCTTTCTTCCCGTTCGTGGGATTCCTGCAGTTCTCTTTGAGTGTTCTCTGCCTGCTCACGCCATTCCTCCCTTTCTCTTTGAGTATTCTCAAGTTGTTCACGCAAATCCTGTATCAGTTTTTGAGTACCATCCTCACGCTTATGATATTCCTGTATAAACTTCTGGGATGCCTCCTCTCTCTCCCTATCACGCTCATACAGAGTCCTTTGTACATCGTCAAACTTCTCATTTATCATGTTTGCTATTAGTGTTTGTAGAGCTATTTGGGAACTCTCCTCTGGATTATTCTTTATCTGTTCTAATCCTTGATTATCAAGATTGGGAATTGAGATACCCGAATTTGCCATTTTTCTTGTGTTTTTCCGGCTTACTCTGCCCATTTGAGATGAAGATTGCACCAGTTTTGTGCTAGAACACTATCTTAAGGCAACCATCAACCAAAGTTTGCGTTTGTACAGTCAATAGTCTACAGATACAATCTAGTTCAACAGATACATATATTCAACATCAAACAAGTATATGTTAAAGGACTTCGAACCGCAGAAAAGAATTTGGAAAACCCGAAATTATTAGGATTAGGGAGAGATGTGGGTAAAAAATAGGAATAGATTGGTGTGGGGAGGCACAGGGAGAGTTAACTATGTCCTAATCACAATGCAGGGAATGGGTTGGGTAGGATGCAAGTAGAGAGAGAGAGGAAAAGAAGAGACGGAAAGGGGAATGAAAAGAGACCAGAAAAAAAATAGAAACGTAAAAATTAATGTATTTAGAGAGGAATGTGAATATGTTGAGAGAAGAGGAGGGACATAGAGGAGATGTGAAAGACTTTAAGGATGGGAAAGGGAGAAGAAAATATCAGAATTTCAGTAGAGCTAGACAAAAAACAAAAAGATAATTAAGAAAGAAAGAAAAAGAGAAAGAAGACAAGAAAAAAAGGATAACGCTCATTCACATATTCCTAAAATAAAAATTATAAGATGAGGGAAAAAAAAGTTACTGGAAAACAATTATTTTTTCAGAAGAGGCAAAAATTAAAGATTAATAAAAGTTTTAGAAGGGACAAAAATTTATATATATATATATATATATATATATGGTAACAAAAAACAAAAAACAAACAAAAAAAAGAAAAGAAGACGAAGAAAAAAGAAAGAAGAAAAAAGAAAAAAAAAGTCTTTTGATTGTTTTTGGGGGGGAGGGGTGGGAAGAATCCTGTATCTCCCTTTTGTCTGTAACCAGTCTCTTGTTGGAGTCTCTGGTCAGCTTGAGGTCCTGTGGCTTCATTGGTTTCTTAAGTCGGTTTGTTGGAGGAGGCAGAAAAATGCTCTGCTTTACCCAAGATTTTGAGATCCCCCTCCCAGGTTAGTTTTTTGGGAGGGTGATCTGCTTTGAGAATCACAAAAGAAGGGGATGCGGTGATGAGGCTAGGTTCTGGGTAGAGTTGAGGCCTTTCAACAAACAGTAGCTTTTCCCTGGGTCTATTTTGTGATAAAGCTCACAGAGCCCAGCCTGGAGCCATTCTCAGGGTTTCTGTTTTTCAATTGATTGTGGAGGCTGCTAGAGGGAGGGGCAGCCTCTGGCTCTGGTTACCCAGTGAGGCAAGCCACTCCGATGGCTGGCGCCTGAGCTGGGTTTCTTTTCCCTGGATGGAGCTGAGCCTGGCAGGTCACTTCGCCGTTAAGTTCTTGTGACCTGCTAAATGACTCCTTTTATTCCAAGGCCTGAGTTGGAGCTAGCAGCTCCTCCGAGCTTTGTCGGTATCCAAGATGGAGATCACCGGTGCTGGGGGGGAGGGGTGGCCTTCCCTCCTCTGCTCCCTGAGAAGGAGTGAGGACGTCGGGCTTGTACTCACGCCGCGTCTTGGATCCTGGGTCGTCTCTGGTCTTCAAACAGCAGGATGAAGATGTCTGCTCCTTGTTGGTTCTTGTTGGTGTTGAGTAGAATCTGCTCGTCAGCTGCGTCTGGGTCCTTCATCCCGGACTCTGTGTCTCAGGTATGACCTCTCGGCGGTGGTCGCCGCCGCGACCCTGCTGCTGCAGCGGCAGCTGATGTGTTTCCTTGGCTTCCCCTCTCTTGACTAACTCTCTGTCCTGTGATGGCACACTTGGTGTGATTATCTGGCTTAGGACTGTTCACTGGAACTCTAAAACTGCTTTCTATGCGAGAGCTTGTTCAGATTCCAGCTTCTCCTCCGCCATCTTCCCGGAACTCCTCCTCGTGTAATTTTTAAAATGCAAAGTAGTTACATATCTACGTCAAAAAATAATTCAGATCACTAGTAGAAGAGTATAAGCTAAACCTATTGCATCATCCCCAATATCTTTGTAAAATTTTCTTTTCTCATTATCTTTCACCTTAGGGCTTTCTTTTCCTAGCAACAAGTTGTCAGTTGATATCCTTGGATATTGGTCACCTCTGAGTAACCTCATTTCTTTCCACCACCAGTAATTCCCCTGTGTTAAATACCTGAGGAATAACATCCCAATGTGCCTGCAAGAGGAGTACCCAAGTCGACTTTCTGTGCCCACTCTTCCCTTGTTTTGTTTGGGAATGTGGTATCAGAGACAAGGGTGTCAGGGATCAGGTGGCTGGAACCATGGTGTTATGAATTATGGGTAGCAGAAAAGAGTAGCAGAGACTAGGATACCAGGGAAAGTGTAATTGTGACTGTCATAACTTAGTTGAAGTGGCAGGAAATTGGGTAGCAGCAACCGCTTTGCAAGTGTTGGGGTAGCTAATACAGGCATCCAGAACAGTTTATCGGGGACAAGAAAGCATAGACTAAGTGAAAGAGTAAAAGTTGTGAGGGATTGTGGGGCACAATCAGGGTAAAAAGGTCATGAGTGGGTAAACTGGGTAGCCAGTACTATGGTAGAAGCAATTGGCATGGCGGACTGATGTGGTGCAGAGCTCTGGGTTTGCCTGTCCAGTTTTGGCTGTTAGATTTTTTTTTTATTGTAAAGATACTATACAGAGGGTTACAGTTACATGAGTGAGGTAATGTGTACACTTCCACTTCCTCTTGAACATTGTTACCCCCTCCATTGTTTTCCCCCTACCATCCCCTCCCTCCCTCCCTTCCCCAAGGTTCTTTTTTTTTTTGATTGTGATTAAGTGATTACTTAATTTCCGGAAATTCACAGTATTGTGGAATAATGATGCTCATTTAAAGTCACAAGTTCATTCTAACTTTCCTGGAGCAAATTGTCTATCACAGTCTGTAATATATAACGGTGCTCATATGTTATATACCATATATGTGATCAGCAGCATGGGGATATTTAGTAGTGGTTCAACCAGATGAGTGGGAGTTCTTTGTTTCTTAAGTCCTGTTAGTTTTGTCATATTACCTAACATTTTGGATTCATCATCCACTTATCAGGGAGACCATGTACTGTTTGTCTCTTCATTCTTGGCTTACCTCGCTCAACATGATTCCTTCTAGCTCCATCCATTTCCCTGCAAATGCCATTATTTTGTCATTTCTAATGGCGGCATAATATTCCATTGTGTATAGATACCACAATTTTTGGATCCATTCATCTGTGGTGGGGCATCTAGGTTGTTTCCATATCCTAGCTATTGCGAACAGTGCTGCAATAAACATGGAGGTGCACGTGTCCTTGTATATTGGTTCCTGTTGTTCAGGGTAGATGCCTAGAAGTGGTATGACTGGGTCGTAAGGGAGGTCAATCTTTAGCTTTCTAAGGACCCTCCAGACTGCTTTCCAAAGTGGTTGTATGAGTGTACATTCCCACCAGCAGTGTAATAGCGTTCCTCGTTCTCCACATCCCCTCCAGCATTTGTCGTTGGCTGATTTGTGGATGTGGGACATTCTGACTGGGGTAAGGTGGTATCTCAGGGTTGTCTTTATTTGCATTTCCTTCACCACCAGGGATGATGAACATTTCCTCATGTGTTTCTTTGCCATTTTTATTTCTTCATTTCAGAAGTCCCTCTTTAGTTCCCTTGCCCATTTAGTAATTGGTTTGTTGGGTTTGGGAGGGATTAGTTTCTTGAGTTCCCTGTATATACAGGATGTTAACCCCTTGTCTGATATATTGCTGGTAAATATTTTTTCCCAATTAGTTGGTTGTCTTTCTAGCTTGGTTGCGATAGCTTTATATGTGCAGAAGCTTTTTATTTTAAGGTAGTCCCATTTGTCGAGTCTCTCTCCAATTTGTTGTGACCCTGGGACTCTGTTCAGGAAGTTCCTTCCTGTGCCTATTAGTTCAAGTGTCTCTCCTACTCTGTCCTGCAGTAGTTTCAGAGATTCAGGTTTAATGTTAAGGTCTTTAATCCATTTTGAGTTGATGTTGGTGCATGGTGATAGGCTGGGGTCCACTTTTAGTTTTCTGCATGTGGCTGCCCAGTTTTCCCAGCACCAGCGGTTGAAGAGGCTGTGTTTCTTCCATTGTATGTCTTTGGCTCCTTTGTCGAATATCAGCTGGCTGTAGGCCTGTGGGTTTATTTCTGGATCTTCTATTCTGTTCCATTGGTCTTCGGGTCTGTTTTTGTGCCAGTACCATGCTGTCTTTGTTATTATAGCTCTGTAGTAGAGTTTGAAGTTCGGCATGGATAGCCCTCCCATATTGTCTTTATCCCCTAGAATTGTTTTGGCTATTCTAGGTCTTTTGTTGTTCCATATGAATTTTTGGACTGTTTTCTGTATTTCAGTGATGTACATCATTGGGATTTTAATAGGAATTGCGTTGAATTTGTATATTAGTTTTGGAAGTATTACCATCTTTACTATATTAAGTCGGCCTATCCAGGAGCATGGGAGGTCTTTCCATTTCCTAGTGTCTTCTGCAATTTCTTTCTTTAACTTTTTATAGTTCTCATTAAATAGTTCTTTTACATCTTTGGTTAGGTTAATTCCTAAATATTTTATTTTTCGGGAGGTTATTGTGAATGGGGTTGCTCCCTTTATTTCCCTCTCTTCCTGTACATTATCAGTGTATAGGAAGGCAACTGATTTTTGTGGGTTTATTTTGTATCCTGCTATTTTGCCGAAGTGATTTATGATTTCTAAGAGTTTGGGGATGGAGTTTTTGGGATCGTGGAGGTATAGTATCATGTCATCTGCAAAAAGGGATAGTTTAACTTCTTCTTTCCCTATGCGGATCCCTTTAATGTCTTTTTCTTGCCTTATTGCCCTGGCTAAGGGTTCTAGGACTATATTGAAGAGGAGTGGAGACAGTGGGCATCCTTGCCTTGTTCCTGATTTTAGGAGAATTGGTTGCAGCTTTTCCCCATTAAGTATAATATTGGCTATTGGTCTGTCATAAATGTCTTTTATTGTTTTTAGAAATGTTCCTTCTATTCCTATTTTCTCCAGAGCTTTTAGCATGAATGAATGTTGAATTTTGTCAAAGGCCTTTTCTGCATCTGTAGCCATAATCATGTGATTCTTGATCTTGGCTCTGTTGATATGTTGGATTACATTTATTGACTTACGTATGTTAAACCATCCCTGTGTCTCTGGGATGAAGCCTACCTGGTCATAATGAATTTTTTTTTTATGTGTTTCTGGATTCTGTTAGCTAGAATCTTGTTAAGGATCTTTGCATCTGTGTTCATCAAGGAGATTGGCCTGTAATTCTCCTTTTTGGTTGGGTCTTTGCCTGGTTTGGGGATGAGTGTGATATTGGCTTAGTAGAATGAGTTTGGGATAGCTCCTTCCTTCTCTGTTACTCTGAAGAGCTTGAGGAGTATGGGTATTAGTTCTTGTTTAAAGGTCTTATAGAATTCTGCTGTGAATCCATCTGGTCCTGGGCTTTTTTTTGTTGGAAGACTTTTGATAGCTTCCTGTATCTCATTATAGGATATTGGCTTATTTAATTGGTTAACTTCTTCTTTGCTCAGTTTGGGCAACTTGTATTTCTCTAAAAATGCATCCATTTCTGCCCGATTTTCTTCCTTTAGAGAGTATAGCTTTTGAAAGTAGTCTGTTAGAATTGTTTGGATATCTTGGGTATGTGTGGTGATGTTTCCCGTGGCATCCCTAATCCTATTAATATGGGTTTCCTCTCTTCTTTTTTTAATTAATCTAGCCAATGGGCCATCAATTTTGTTTATTTTTTCAAAGAACCAGCTTTTTGTTTGGTTTATTTTGGTTATGGTTTTCTGATTTTCTAATTGGTTAATCTCTGCTTTTAATTTGGTTATCTGGCTTCTTCTAGTAGCTTTAGGTCCCATTTTTTCCTGTTTTTCTAGCTGTTTTAATAGCAGCATGAGATTATTTACTTGGTCTGTCTCCATTCTCTTGATGTGGGCACTGAGGGCAATAAATTTGCCCCTCAGGACTGCTTTTGCTGTGTCCCACAAGTTTCTTTGTGAGGTGTTTTCATTTTCATTGAATTGTAGGAAATGCTTTATTTCTTCTCTGATCTCTTCTGTTATCCAGGCATTGTTAAGGAGTGTGCTGTTCAATTTCCATGTATTGGAGAAATTTCTGCGGTATGCTTTGTTATTGAGAGCTAGCTTGATTCCACTGTGGTCAGATAGGATACAGGGGATTATGTCGATCCCTTTGTATTTGCTTAAGTTCCTTGCATGAACTATGATATGGTCTATTTTGGAGAAAGTTCCGTGAGCTGCTGAGAAGAATGTGTACTGTGTTGTTTTAGGGTGAAATACTCGGTAGATGTCAGTTAATTCCGCTTGAAGTATGGCCTCTCTTAATTCGGTAGCTTCTTTGCCAATCCTCTGGTTGGTAGACCTGTCCTTTGGTGAGAGTGGTGTGTTAAAGTCTCCTAGTATTATCGTATTGGGATCTATTTTATTCTGTAAGTTTGAGAGCATTTGTTTGACATATCTGGGTGCACCAATATTTGGGGCATATAAGTTGATGATGGTTATATCCTCCTCTTGGATTGTTCCCTTTATTAATATGTAGTGTCCGTCCTTGTCTTTCTGTACTGATTTTAATGAAAAGTTTATTTTGTCAGATATCAGGATAGCTACACCTGCTTTCTTACTGGGGGCGTTTGATTGGTAGATCCTTTTCCACCCCTTCACTCTGAGTTTGTTTGTATGTTTGGCTGAGAGGTGGGTCTCCTGAAGGCAACAGATGGATGGGTCTTGTTTTCTTATCCAGTCCTCAGTTCGTTTTCTTTGAATTGGCGAATTCAGCCCATTTATATTAAGAGAGAGTATAGAGAGATGCATTGTTGTCCCTGCCATTCCGTTTTCCTAAGTTATTCTTTTTTCCTTTCCTCCTGTGCTTGCTCAGTTAGACTTTGAGTAACGCCTGTTTGGGGCAGGCCCCAGTTCCTGGCTGCTTTCTTCAGGTTGTGTCCCCCCTCTTAGAATTCTTTGTAATGCTGGCTTAATGTTTATGTATTCATTTAGTTTTTCTTTGCTATTAAAGGTTTTCAGTTCTCCATCAAATGTGAATGCTAGCTTTGCCGGGTAGATCAGTCTGGGTTGGCAGTTATTGGCTCTCAGGGCTCGTATGGTGCTTTCCCAGGCTTTTCTTGCATTCATTGTTTGTGTGGAGAGATCTGCAGTAATTCTTATTTTTTTCCCATTGTAGTATAGCTCCTTCTTCATTTTTGCTGCATGCAGGATTGTTTCCTTATTATTCAGATCTATCATTTTTACTAGAATGTGTCTAGAAGTGTTTCTCCTGGGGTCTTGCTTGTTGGGTGTTCGATAAGCTTTTGTGATATAGTTAAGATGGTCGTTTTTGAGGTGGGGAAAATTTTCATTGATTATCTTGTTAAATAGGTGTTGCATTCCCTTGCTCTGGAATTCCTCACCTTCGTCCACTCCAATTATGCGAAGGTTCAATTTTTTAGCATTATCTGCTTGCTCTTGAATATCCCTTTGGTTTAATTTGAGTGTTTTTTCCATATCTGTCACTTTTTGGTCCAGTTGGTGTATTCTGTCTTCTGTATCTGACACCCTACCTTCCATTTCATTCACTCTGTTGACAGTGGCTTCTATTGTGGTTTGCATGGAGGAAATGGATCCCTTTATGGATTCAATGTTGGTTCTCAGAGTACTGATCTCACCTCTCAATGAGGTATGCATTACCTCTTATTTGGCATTTATCTCACTTCTTACTGAGGTTTGTGCAGCTTCTATTTTTGCATGCATCTCTTGTTTGATACCCTGTATCTCTTTGGATAGTTCATCCTTGTGCTCTTTCAATTTCTGATCAATTTCTCGCTTTATTTCTTGAGTCATTGCCTCCAGCAACCCTTGGAAGTAGCCTTTGTCTTCCATTCCTGCTTTGCTCCCACTGGGGCTCTCCCCTGTGTGGCTGCTGGCTTTTGAGGTGGGCTTGCTGTCCTGGGTGGTAGTAAACCTTGTGATTTTTCTCTGTGATTTTCGCATGGAGGTTCAGGAGACTGCTCTTCAATTTTGTTTTGGTGTGTCTGTCTTTGCTTGGTTGCTGATTCTGTATTGGTAGAGAGAGTCTGTGCCTGATCTGGGTTCTGTTGGGAGCCTATTTCCAGCTGCTATTCTGACTTAGGATTCTCAGCTCTCTGCTGTAGATTGCTGGCAGTTCCCGCCTTTGGAAGGGTTGAGCAGCCCAGACTGCTTGTGTTTGCTCCTACGGGTGCTCTTGTGAAGAACAGATGCTCTGGATGCACTCTCCCAAATGCTGGAGTCTGCTATGAGCTCCTGATGTGTTTTTGTTTATTTGTTTTGGGCTGGTTGTGGGCTTGAACTCTAGGTTTGGGTGCTGTCCCTCAGCTTTTCAGCTCAAGGCTGGCACCCTACCGTTTGAGCCACAGCACCACTTCTGACCCTTTTTGCTTTTGTGATGCTGAGGAATCAGATCCAGGGCCTCATACATCCAAGACTATCACTCTATTGCTGAGCCGCCTTAACAGTCTGAGCTCCTGCTTACTATCAGGTGCTGGCAGCCTGTGTTGCCCAATTCTCAGTCTAGGGTATATGGGTGGAGTTTTGGTGGGGTTTGGGCTTCTCTTGTCCTGGGCCTCCAGGTCTTTTGTTGTCACAGGCGTGCTTCCTGGGGGAGTGTTGTTTCCTGGTTTTCTCCCCTCTGTTGAGGCGTATGCTCAGCTTTTTACTTCAATTGGGAGGAGTTGGTTGTGTTGTTCAGGCGCCGGATCCCCGGGCCTGGTTCCGGCCCCAGCCTGGAGCGCGCTTGTTAGGCCTGTGCTGATGTGTATACCACCTAGGTTATGCAGCCTGGAGCGCACTTGTTAGGCCTGTGCTGATGTGTATACCACCTAGGTTATACAGCCTGGGGGACACAATTCGAATTTCTTCTACTGTTGGTAGTCTTGACCCAGAGGCGCTGTTCCTGGCTTGGGCATTTAAGCTCCCTTCCAGGGGTGCTCTTGCTCTAGCCTGGCCAGCTGAGTGTGCTCCACGGGCTGGTGGAGCTCTCAAACAGTTCCCAGTTTTAGTGTGTCCTGTGGTCCGGGTGCTGGGGTAGGGAGTCTAGGTCAGGGTCTGGGGATTCCCTCCAGCTCTGGTCTCCCTTGAGGGATACACTTCCCCTGTGGGGTACTCACCCTGGAGCTGGTTGTTTCTGTGTGGTGTAGGTCGTCAGTTGTTGTTGCAATCCGGGCTGGGTTGGGCGGTGGTGGCTCTGTGTGATTCTTTTCTGTCTCTGCCTCTGTCGAAGCTGTCGGGTCAAGAGTGTCCCCGCTCAGACAGCTTCTTCGTGGTACCTCTGGGGCCCGTGTGGCCCCGCCGGGTCATTGCGATCGTGATCGGGCGGGCGGGTTGGTGGTCTGCAGACAGTTCCCTTTGCGCGCTGCTGGCGGTTTTGGAGGGATGGAACCTCTCTGCTCGGGTGGAGAGTGCCGGCTCGTTGCGATCGCTATCGGGCGGGCGCACTGCTGGTGCCCAGCGGCTTTGGCGGGATGGAGCCTCTCTGCTCAGGTGGAGAGTGAGGGGTGGGGGTGGGATCCTCGTGGAGACTCCCGGCTGGTAGGCTTCTCTGTTCCTGGCGATCCGCTGTTCTGTAAACCAGTACCTGGTGATCTGAAAGCGGCCCCCTGTGTCTCTGCTGTGTCTCTTGGGGCTCCCGCAGCCCCCGCCGGGCCGGCTGGCCGGCGGCTTGGCGCACTGCAGCGCGGCCAGTAAAGGTTGGGCTAGGGGTCTTCGCTTTTCTTCTGAAATTCTTCTTTTCCTCTGTTTCTTTTTTGTTATTCTCCGCCTCTGGTTTTTCTCTGAGTGTTCGTCTTTTTGTTGTTGTCGGTCTCTTGGGGAGATTAAGCGTTGGAGCTCGAACTCTCTTTTTGGTTGGAGAGAGCTCTGGCGTTTCCCTACTGCCCCGTCGCCATCTTGGTCCCCCCCTCCTCCGTACCCAGGCTTTTCTTGCATTCATTGTTTGTGTGGAGAGATCTGCAGTGATTCTACTTTGTTTCCCGTTGTAGTATAGCTCCTTCTTCATTTTTGCTGCATGCAGGATTGTTTCCTTATTATTCAGATCTATCATTTTTACTATAATGTGTCTGGAAGTGTTTCTCCTGGGGTCTTGCTTGTTGGGTGTTCGATAAGCTTTTGTGATGTAGTTAAGATGGTTGTTTTTGAGGTGGGGAAAATTTTCATTGATTATCTTGTTAAATAGGTGTTGCATTCCCTTGCTCTGGAATTCCTCACCTTCGTCCACTCCAGTTATGCGAAGGTTAAAATTTTTAGCATTATCTGCTGGCTCTTGAATTTCCCTTTGGTTTAATTTGAGTGATTTTTCCATATCTGTCACTTTTTGGTCCAGTTGGTGTATTCTGTATTCTGTATCTGACACTCTACCTTCCCTTTCATTCACTCTGTTGATCGTGGCTTCTATTGTGGTTTGCATGGAGGAACTGGATCCCTTAATGGATTCGATGTTGGTTCTCAGAGTACTGATCTCACCTCTCAATGAGGTATGCATTACCTCTAATTTGGCATTTATCTCACTTCTTACTGAGGTTTGTGCGGCTTCTATTTTTGCTTCCAACTCTTGTTTCATATCCTGTGTCTCTTTTGATAGTTCATCCTTGTGCTCGTTCAATTTCTGATCAATTTCTCACTTTATTTCTTGAGTCATTTCCTCCAGCAACCCTTGGATGTAGCTTTTGTCTTCCATTCCTGCTTTGCTCCCACTGGGGCTCTCCCCTGTGTGGCTGCTGGCTTTTGAGGTGAGCTTGCTGTCCTGGGTGGTAGTAAACCTTGTGATTTTTCTCTGTGATTTTCGCATGGAGGTTCAGGAGACTGCTCTTCAATTTTGTTTTGGTGTGTCTGTCTTTGCTTGGTTGCTGATTCTGTATTGGTAGAGAGAGTCTGTGCCTGATCTGGGTTCTGTTGGGAGCCTATTTCCAGCTGCTATTCTGACTTACTTAGGATTCTCAGCTCTCTGCTGTAGATTGCTGGCAGTTCCCCCCTTTGGAAGGGTTGAGCAGCCTAGACTGCTTGTGTTTGCTCCTACGGGTGCTCTTGTGAAGATCAGATGCTCTGGATGCACTCTCCCAAATGCTGGAGTCTGCTATGGGCTCCTGATGTGTTTTTGTTTGTTTGTTTTGGGCTGGTTGTGGGCTTGAACTCTAGGTTTGGGTGCTGTCCCTCTGCTCTTCAGCTCAAGGCTGGCACCCTACCATTTGAGCCACAGCACGACTTCTGACCCTTTTTGCTTTTGTGATGCTGAGGAATCAGATCCAGGGCCTCATACATCCAAGACTATCACTCTATTGCTGAGCCGCCTTAACAGTCTGAGCTCCTGCTTACTATCAGGTGCTGGCAGCCTGTGTTGCCCAATTCCCAGTCTAGGGTATATGGGTGGAGTTTTGGTGGGGTTTGGGCTTCTCTTGTCCTGGGCCTCCAGGTCTTTTGTTGTCACAGGCGTGCTTCCCGGGGGAGTGTTGTTTCCTGGTTTTCTCCCCTCTGTTGAGGCGTATGCTCAGCTTTTTACTTCAGTTGGGAGGAGTTGATCGTGTTGTTCAGGCGCTGGATCCCCGGGCCTGGTTCCAGCCCCAGCCTGGAGCACGCTCCTTAGGCCTGTGCTGATGTGTATACCACCTAGGTTATGCAGCCTGGAGCGCACTCGTTAGGCCTGTGCTGATGTGTATACCACCTAGGTTTTATAGCCTGGGGGACACAATTCAAATTTCTTCTACTGTTGGTAGTCTTGGGCATTTAAGCTCCCTTCCAGGGGCACTCTTGCTCTAGCCTGGCCAGCTGAGTCTGGTCTTCGGGCTGGTGGAGATCTCAAACATTTCCCAGTTTTAGTGGGTCCTGTGGTCCGGGTGTTGGGGTAGGGAGTCTAGGTCAGGGTCTGGGGATTCCCTCCAGCTCTGGTCTCCTTTGAGGGATACAGTTCCCCTGTGGGGTACTCACCCTGGAGCTGGTTGTTTCTGTGTGGTGTAGGTCATCAGTTGTTTTTGCAATCCGAGTTCAGTTGGGGTGATTGCAGGCTGGGTTGGGCGGTGATGGCTCTGTGTGATTCTTTTCTGTCTCTGCCTCTGTCGAAGCTGTCAGGTCAAAAGTGTCCACGCTCAGGCAGCTTCTTCACAGTGCCTCTGGGGCCCGGGCATCCCCGCCGGGTTGTTGCGATGGCGATTGGGCAGGTGGTCTGCCGACAGGTCCCTTTGTCGCGCTGCTGTTGCCGAGCAGCTTTGGCGGGATGGAGCCTCTCTGCTCGGGTGGAGAGTGAGGGGTGGGGGTGGGATCCTCGTGGAGACTCCCTGCTGGTAGGTTTCTCTGTTCCTGGTGTTCTGCTATTCTGAAAACCGGTACCTGGTGATCTGCAGGCGGCCCCCTGTGTCTCTGGGGCTCTGGCAGCCCCCGCCGTGCCGGCTGGCCGCCGGCTTGGCGCACTGCCGCGCAGCCAGTAAAGGTTGGGGGGGGGGTCTTCGCTTTTCTCTGTTCTGAAATTCTTCTTTTCCTCTCTTTCTTTTTTTGTTATTTTCCGCCTCTGGTTTTTCTCTGAGTGTTCGCCTTTTTGTTGTTGTCGGTCTCTTGGGGAGATTAAGCATTGGAACTCGAACTCTCTTTTTGGTTGGAGAGAGCTGTGGCGTTTCCCTACTGCCCCGTCGCCATCTTGGTCCCCCCTCAAATATTTCTATTTTTAAGAAATATATTTTTATTGTAAAAATACTGTACAAATGTGTTAGTTACATGAGCAAGGTAAGTATATTTCCTATCAAGCATTATTGCTTCCTCCTTTGTTTTTCCCCCACCATCCCTTCCCTCTCGCCTCTATAACTACACTCCTCCTCCCCTCCCACCTAAATTATAAAGTTCGTTTTTTAACATATTGTCTTATACATCTCAGTTACAATGGGTCAACCTGAATCCCTATTTAAGCATTTTGTTTTTCCCTCCCCCTCCCCAAATTAGAGAATTGTATATACAAGATTCAGGGCACCGACATCAAATATAGTGAAAATAAGGGTTATACCATAGGGGTGGAACATACAAAGAAACAAAAAAATCACAAGGTACATTGTAAATACTTTAGAAACAATAGCAAGGGGAAAAAAAACAACCTGTGTCCCTATCTTTTGGTTCATTTCACTTAACACGTCTTATCTAGTCATAAGAAATACATTTTAGAAAAAGAAATACATTACAGTATCTTTTTTTATATTTGCAAAATCCATTATTATTTGGGAACATGACCTAGTGTTTGAAAACTAAGCAAATAAAGGTTTATCCAAATATACATATTTCCCTTGGATTTTAAGAACAAGGTAGTGTTATTTTCATCCTAATGCAAACCAAATGATCCACTAGTCACAAACACATCAAGATAACAAACAAGTAATGAATAAGAACGATTTTTTGGAATCCTTGCAGAATGGTCTAATTTTCTATTTCATTGTAATTTCCCTTTCAGTACAATATGTAATTGGGAGTTACAGAATTCCAACCTGTAAGTTTAATGTCCTGGTTTTTGTGTTTCTCTCTCTCTCTCCCTCTCTCTCTCTCTCTCTCTCTCTCTCTCTCTCTCTCTCTCTCTCTCTCTCTCTCTCTCTCTCTCTCTCTCTCTCTCTCTCTCTCTCTCTCTCTGTCTCTCTGTCTCTCTCTCTCTGTAATTAGAATAGTGCCCATAAATACTAAAGCATTATTTATATACTTCTATAATGTGATATATATATGTATTTTTCTATATAGAAAAATAAATTATGTTCAATAAGAGATCCAAATAAGTTTTGTTATGTCTTTGATCACCAAGGACTTCAGTTTTGCAAAAATATTTGGTATATTACATATATCTATACCAATGTACATTGGATATTACATATATTTATACCCATTCAAGTACTGCTGCTTACAAGTATTCTAGTTTTTCCCAACATTTTCAATCATGGTTAAAAATTGCCCATAGTTGCCAAGCACCAGTGGCTCACGCCTATAATCCTAGCTACTCATGAGGCTGAGATATAAAGATTGCAGTTCAAAACCAGCCCATTCAGGAAAGTCCATGAGACTCTTATCTGCAATTAATCACTTGAAAACCAGAAGTAGCACTGTGGCTCAAGTGGTAGAGCACCAGCCTTGAGTTGAATCACTGAGGAGCTGAATCTCTGAGGGACAGTGCGTAGGCCCAGAGTTCAAGCCCCATGACCAAAAAAATAAAAACTAAAACTAAAACTAAAACTAAAACTTTTTTGAACATGGTCAAACACAGATAAAAATAAACTGGCTGGTATAGTTAATTCTTCCTTAAGAAAAAAATACTTTGTGTTTGGGTTTAGAAACACTATTAGAAGATCATTTTTGCCATAACATCATTTTGGTGCAAGTTAAAATGTTTGGCCTGAAAAAATGATGCTTTGTGGTCATTATGAAAATTTGTTGTAAATCATAACTGCAACTGAAGAGTGTTCTCTTCTGTGGTGAAGTTCTTCACATGACTCAATGATAAAGTCATCTAAGATGACATATACATTCACTCACAATCTTTCAACAAATCTAAGCAGTCAGACTGAGCATGGTGGATATTGCTAGTATGGAATGTAGCATGCAAAATGGAATAGCAGAAACCTGAGGGGAAGCTTCAGACCACAGCAACTATCGTGGGTTGAACTCATGTCCCTGATGAATTGATGTTGAAGGCCTCGCCACTAAGTTTCCAAGGTTATGCTGTAGGATAATACCTTCCCCTCAACAGCTGTATAGTGTCTTATCAAGTTCTACCAATAGATTTGTTTCTAGACTATGACTATACTAGATTAATCAAAACCTAAAAATCTGAAACATTCCAGTATACTGGACTAAACTTTTCTTTCCATCCTACACTCAGATGTAGGGAGAATTTAAAAAGATGCTCTGGGACTGGGTTATAGTTCACTGAGACTACTTGCCTAGCTAGTGAAATATCCTGGGTTCAATCTTCATTAGCACAAAAGAAGAGACAACATCAGATAGGTGGCAAAGCCCAGAAAATGGAAAGTCATTCAAATAAAATTCCTGAAACATGGACAGACTCTCCTGGTATGTTTAGGAAAGTTAGAAGAAAGGCCACCCCCTGCACCTGCCATAGCTACCAACTGTGTTAGAACTGGACCAATCAAACCTCGGGCAATAAAAACTGAAGAAACAAACTATAAAGGCTGTGGTTTGCTGCAGGGTATTGAGGGAAGTGGGAGGGGGAATTGGGAGAAGGAAGATTGGTAATGCCAGCAGCAACATAGGTAAAATGGTCAGTGACATCATCTTGTGTAGAACTTGGAGAGACGCACATGGGACATGGGAGCAATTACATTGACATACAGCTGCTGTACCGGTTAAAATGAACCTTTGCAAGCTAACACCTCAGTTGATGGACATATATCTTCAGTCAGAATGTATATACAGATATATGCACATAGTTCTTAAGTGCACACACCTCAGATCCATAAATAAGAAGAAAGTAATACCACAGAGGATAAACAGTTCAACCTGAACAATGTGTTGGTCCAGCTAATACAGCAGAATGCTGATTCTTTACCTCCCTTCCTTGCATTCTTTGGATATGGTTATGATGTGTGTGGCCTGGAAGTGAACTAAAGATAACTGGTGCTGGGTAGAGGAGTCCTATTTTTTGTTATGGCACCTTTTCATTTTAATAACATGGTCATTGGATTGAACACAATCAAAGTACCATAGTAATTGACCTCCCCTTCCTGGATGAATGAGCAAATGATAAAATAATGATAGCATCCTTGAACATATCCAAATGTACACTGCCTGGCTGCCTTGGCATCTTCCTCTATGGAGCTCTCACCATTCAAACATAACAGATTTGGTAAAATATTGTTAGGCTGAGTTTTACTTTACTTCATTCAGTCATCCAATGATTGTGGAATATGTTTTTTGTTTTGTTGTTTGGGTTTTTTCCCCTTCCTTCACTGGTGCCTCCATTTTTAAATGATGTGTAGCTGAAGTTCAATAAGAGAATGAGTACTTAGAACTGTCCCACTGATGGAAGGAAATGTTCATGTGAATGTACACACTAAAGCACAAAACCCTTAATCTTCCTTTTGGTTCCTCCAGGGAGAAGGCTGGTGGGGACCTACTTGCCTTGAAAGCGGACATCTGGTCATGGTACCTGCACCTTGGTTGACAGGGACCAAGAAGATAGAGGTCTTTGAGGTGAAGTACAATAAGCCCTTGGGCAGGGAATTTTTGTAGCACCTAGAAGCTGTGTTCAAGACCCAGCACTGGAAGAAGAAAGAGGTAAAGAAAAGGAAGAGGGAAAAAAAGAAGGACTTATTGTTTGAGTGCATTTATATATTAACCATGCCTCATGGATAAGAGTGATATGAATTTGTTACTCCAGATGTGGCCCGTTCTACCCACCAGTCTTCACAATAAACCTCTTCCCAGGCGCCAGAGAATTATGCCCCTGGAAGGTGACTATTTAGATGGAGTTCCTTTCCTCTAGTCTAGATTGTGGGGCATGGGAACTCGAACCCGATGGACTTACCCCCAACAGAGCACAGATGAGCATAGTACATAAGCACATGGAGAGAGCCATACTGGACAGTGCTGTTTCCAGTTAAGTGTGCCCAACCATTCTTCTTGGTCCCCCTATCCACTCTGCTAGGTTCCCTGTCCCATACCTCCCCCCATCATCCCACCTCCCGACCCCACCCCTCTGGCCCATGGTCACCCGGTGTTTCCTCAGCCTACCACCATGCTATGTACCCTACTCACACTTTTTGGACTGGACTACTTCTTGAGGCCAGATACACCCTCAGAGCTGCACCCATTCTCCTGACCCACCGGTATCACAGCCACAAATTTTACTTTCATTTCCACCTTTCTGGCCCCACGCCTTCCAGCCCTACCACTTTTGCCCCACTGCTTACCCCTCACTGACTGGCCCAGTCCCTTCCATGGGAACACATGCGTAGGAGGGGGAATGTGTGCTTGCCCAGCACTCACTACACAATGAGAGTTGCCAGAATATTCTGAGCATGAGCTTTGGCTGCCACAGAGAAGGAAGGCCCAGGACAGAGTGTGCCGCTCCTCCTTGCCTGGCTAAGGCCTGGACAGCCCCAGGGCTCTCTGGTTTACCTGAGTTCACTGGCAGCTGCAGGGCTGGAGATACAGACCTTGCCTCAATCTCCTTAACCGGCGCTACATCTTCCTGAGGGATCTTCAGCTTCACCACCTGAATTTCCATCTTTCTACTCAGTGTGGCCCCTGCTGCAGGCAATATCCCATGATGACTGCAATTTGAGGTAAGAGAGACCCCTCCCAAAGCCTCTCTCTTTTCCATTTTCTTCTCTGCTCCCCTGTGGGAGCCTCCTATCTCAGCCCACCACTCAACCTCAGGAACCTGAGAGAACTGACCCGGAGCGTTCCGGGAGCACCGCAAGAGGGCAGAGTGAGGCATGGCTTTTCACACAACACAGCACAGGCAAGCACAGAGCAATGACCCTCCCTCTCCGCAGAGAGAGCCGCCCCCCGTGCTGATAACAAGTCATGGGAAGAGAGGAGCAAGATAAGGGCGCCCCCCTACTCCAGCGTGTACAAGTCCCCGACCTCATGGCGAGGGCAGGGAGAGCGCAGCAGGACCCGGTTCCCACACCCCTGCCTCCCCGCACACCACTGGCGCCAGCACGGTGGGACGGTGAGGGCAGGGGCCCACGGGCAGAAAGAGAAGAGTGGTCCCATTCGCCATGATTGTCTGTCCCTCGCCTGGCGCAGCTTAGGTCCGGGCCTGAAGGAGATCACAACATCACCACATCAATCACACCAAGAGGGTGGAGAAGACAGCCACACGGCACTCAGGAGGTGCGGGGCCAGGAAGCTCGGCTCCTGAGAGGGCCAACAGCCTGGGATAAAAGCATAGTCAGGACAAACACCCTTTCGTGAGTAATGAGCGAGGCAAAAAGAAAAAAAAAACTAAAAAAAAAATACCACGGACTTAAGAGTCCCTGGCACTCAGGATAACCAGGACACCTCTGCTGGCACAGGACCGAAGAAGCTAGTAAGAAAAAAAAAAAAAGGAAAAAAGCCACGGACAGCGCTCGGGAGTAGCGCAGCTCAGCGGCCGACCAGGTCACTACCGGGAAGCGGCAGATCGGGGGATTGGAGCTAGGAGCGACAGGAAAAAAAATGGAGCCACGGAGGGGACGAGCCAGACGGCAGAATGGGGATGCCGCACACGCACAGGCAAGGCAGGACTCACCCCCCTCCCCTTTTCCTCCTCAAGCTGGCCACGGCGAGGGAAGCACACTGCACGGGCCTACCTATGCACCCCAGGCAACCAACCACTCTCCTCCTCGGCGTGCCGAGGCAAGGGCCAGAATCCGGCACCGGGAGCGGGGGAGAGATCAAGGACGACGGGACTCACTCAGCCACCAACCACCAACCAACCACCACCAAAACCACGAGCCACCACAGGGACAGGGCCTGCTCAGGGCAGCGGGAGCCGGAAGTGCGGGGAGGGAAGGACAGGGGGACCCGGACCGGGAAGAGACGGGAAAGGCCCGGCACACAGCATCCGAGAGAGCCCCAAAAGACCTGCTGACAGCCACCGGGACACAGCATGCCAGCACCCTCCTGCAGGTACAAAATCCTCACGTCACCACGCCAAAACCAGGTGGTCAGGCAGGGGCGACAACTCGCTGGCGACAGGGACCTCTTGGAAACCACATCAGGGACACTTGTCCCCAACACGTCCCCAACAGAGCCAGACACGGAACTCTCAGGGACAGCTGGTCGACCACATAAGGCGAAGACAGACGAAGAGTGAGGGCGGGAGTGGGTTCAGGGGACGCGCCCGCCCCACTACCTCGTGGGCACACACCCCGGGTGCGCACGGGCTCACAGAACGGGCGGTATGGGGAGCCTTCCCCCGGCAGACGCGAGGCATCCACTCCACCCAACCACAACACCCACACCATGTGGGGTCGGTGGTGAGTGCCCTGCCGCCAGCATGCACACACCCGGGATTCCTGGGCTCCGGTCCCCGACTCCCGAGGTGCTCCCCCTGCCTTGATTTTTCCCCTACTCAGGGCCCACCAGACAAGTCCCCACCATCGTGCACACCACAGATGGTAGGAAGGTCCCTGCCCCGAAGCTCGCCTCTGCCGTGCCCATGTCTCCTCCTGCCGCAGAAGTCTGTCCTCCGGCCTCCGGGACCATGGAGGAGGCCGTGGAGGGAGGCCACACGGGGCCAGCGACCGAGGCCCTCGTGCCTGGCACGCGCCAAGCGCTCACTCGGAGGTGACTCCGGGGAGGGTGTGTGGTCCGAGTCCGGGCCGGGACAGGCCCCACCAACTATCGGCTCACCCGGGGACCCTTTCCCCTGACTCCCGAGACGTCCCTCGTACTGTATTTTTTCGCCCTCAAAGACCAGAGTCCAGGGAGGGGAGGAGGACAAGGCGTCGGGCCCAGACAGAACTACTGGTTGACCCGACAAAGCTGCCAGCCCCCACAGACCAGGCACGGAAGAGAGAGCGGTGACGCACGGCCCTACCCCGCGCTCGCATGTGGGTGCAAAGTCCGACAGAACAGCCGCCCCGGCGCCACAGCGACACCAAGACGACAGTCGCGTCCGGCATCCAGCAGAGGCCGGACCTCTGCCTGGCATGCCAACGCCAGACCTCCTCCTTTGCTTGCTCGCTTGGCTGGGAATGAGGGGACTGTCATATCAAAGCGGACGCCAGGGGGAGCATGACAACCGCCTAAAAACGACCGACTCCACCGAGCCGCCGTACCCCAGATTGGCCCGAGACGGCCGGCTCTGAGCTCCGGAGACACAGAACACGGAAACAAATCGCCTCACTCCACACTGCCACACACCGAGAGGCACAACCTAGGTCAGGACCTGCAGCCGGGTCCTCTCTGCGACCTAACGAATGCCACCAGAGCCACCAGAGACCTAGACCGAGATCGAGACGCGGCCAATGCCTCCGCGGCCGCCAGCGACCAAAGTGAAACCAGGAACCTGGACAGGAGTCGTCCAAACGAAGCGTCCCGAACCCGAGTACCAGGAAGCCGGGATAGGTCCCAAGCAGGAAGGGGTGTCAAAGACGGCAGGCCTGCACCACAAGAGAAAATGAACCAGCCACCCGCAGGACCTCCGCCGCCCGTGGCAAGACCCCCACCCCGCCCAACATGGCCAGAAAAGGGCAAGTGAGCGCTCGTCCCACCGTCTGCCCGCCCGTCTTTTTTGGGGGGGGGTTGTTTGTACGTTCTGTTTTCTTTTTCCCCCAGATGGAAACTAGAAAGAAAAAACAACAACAACAACAAAAACTCCCAAAGATGGGTCGGCTCCAGCAAGAGACGAGCCTTCGGGAGGCACCCCGCTCACTTGTGAAAGTCCGCCGCCCGCCCGCCCCACAACACGCTCCCTCCCCCCGCCCCCACCCGCCCCCCCCCTTCACAGGCAGGGAAAGGGCAGGGGGAAGGCCAGAGAGAGGTTTCTTCTAACACAGAGAGGGTAGGTACACGTCACGCACACAGGTCTGGAAAACCACGGTGACAGCGCCATGGAAAGCGTGAGTCCACTCACCCATCACTAAATGACAGGAAAGCCAAACGAGAGCCGCTGGCTGGGTGGGGAAGGAAGGGGAGGTGGCACCCGTGTGACGCTTATCCCCGGGCACCGGACTGAACGACCTTCTCACCGGTTCAAACTCTAGCCTGTCATAACAGCTAGCCTTTTCTAATAGGCTCTGCCACTCTCTCTGGAGCAGGATTCGGGGCATGAGGCGATGAATCTGAACCCGACACACAGGTGTTGGAGGGTAGAGGCATCATCACTCACATGCCTGTGGTGGAGGACCTGGACCCGAGTGTGGCGGTGCACAGTGGGTGTGGGTGTGTGTGTCTGTGACTCTGTGTGTGTGTGTGTGTGCGCGTGCGCGCGCGGGGCTGGGGGGAGGGCAAGTAGGGAACCCTAGGAGGAAAGACAGGGAGAGACAGACGAGGGGCCCCGGCCCAAACAGAGTGGGGGGGTCAGAGGGGCGATCCTATCTCCCGGGGGGGGGTGAAGCATGGTTAGAACCCACAGGCCCGGCGGGCGTACTTCTCTTTGGAGTTCGCACTGGGAACATATGCGGGCAGAAGCGCCCCAGCACACACATTGCATCGCAGACGGGTAGAGAGGCAGAGCCAGGGGGTCAGGCATGGTAAACACTCTATTCCGTCAACACACACACACACACACACACACACACACACACACACACACACACACACACACACACACCTTAGGGTGTGTGTACAATATCCACAAGGTAAAAGTTTATTCATCCATTCCCCAAAGAAGAAGAATAAGATTATGTCAGTTACAGGGAAGTAGATGGATGGACTGATGGACTAGGAGCGGGGAGGGGGGGGCAGAGGGCGGGGTGTGCCGGCGGCGGCGGAGAAGAACCTAGAACAGGTGATGCCAGGGGAAGACAGACCGGCGGAGAGACAGACAGACCGACCAACCAACGGCACCTGTTTTCTCTCCTACGTGGATGCTAGACCTAAACTATAACTGGACATGGTAAGCTACACAGCACCCCGGGCAAACAGAGTGTGTGTGTGTCCCCGTGTGTGTGACACACATACTGTCCTTTTGTCAGAAGGTGTAACTTCTCTGAGCATTTAAGATATTGCAGAGAAGACACAAGACGTAATATCCGTAAGTGGCACGACTGTGAACGTATTATAACAACCGGACGTGTGAGGATCAAAGCTGGAATTAGGAGGACAGAAATGTACCTGTCCTCACGCTTTGGGTCATGATCACAAGTACATTTGGTTTAGGATCTTTCAAAACACATCGATTTATCCTTCTGGACACGATGGTCTAGGACCACACTAGTCAATAGCCACTTCAAAGCCAGATCCGCGGTTGGATACGTTTCAATTGGTTTATATTGCATCCTCCAATATTTTTCTCTTCTTTTTATTCTACCTTCTCACTAAAGATCCAGTGGTATAAAGCTACTTTTATTCTCTTAATATTCCATAACTGAAGTCATCTGCTTTGTTTTGCAGCTTTCTCAGCTTAATTCACTGAGGCCTATTTAGTCACACATGATGAGAGGTCCAGAAACATCTTTGGGGCCACGGATGGCTTTTGTAAAGTCCATTTGGGGAAATAGCAAATATAATCTACCATGTCCTAAAATGTAACAGATTATCTCTATGGGGCCGATAGAAATATCCAGATGTGCCCTGTCAACAGCCAGTTATTTTAATTTACTTAAGGGAAATCAAGTGAATAAAAGTCTATATAGTTCAAGAAATTGTATTCTGATACCTATATAAAAAGTTTACCTGAGTGGGTGAGGACATTTGCATGAAATTTCACCTAGGGCAGCACTTGATATTTATAACTCTCCCTAAACTATTGCATTGCCTGTTTTCCATTTTCTTGGCACTCCTTTAGAAATGTTCCCGTCTCAATCTTTCACCCACTGCAGCCGTGGGACCCTTTTTCATAATACGGACGTAAAGACATTTGTGGTACTGTATATAAATTACAAACGTAGGGGCTGGGAAGGTGGCTCAGTGGTAGAGTGCTTGCCTTGCATGCCTGAGGCCCTGGGTTCGATTCCTCAGCACCACATTAAGCAAAAAGAAAAAAGCCGGAAGTGGCGCTGTGGCTCAAGTGGTAGAGCGCTAGCCTTGAGCTGAAGAGCTGAGGGACAGCGCCCAGGCCCAGAGTTCAGGCCCCACGACCGGATCCAAAAAAAAAAAAAAAAATTACAACCGTAAATAAACTGGTACAGTTTGCTCGTAAGACATAATATCCAAACGAATTCCGTGTCCAGAAAATAACGAAAAAAAACACCCCCTGCGGGCCCCCCTCCCCCTCCGCTCGGCCCTCCCTTCAAGAACATTTCCTTGTTTGCTGTTGTTTCGTTTTGTTTCGTTGTAAATAAATAAAGCCGCAGAAGAGAGCCGGCGATACCTCATCGCTACTCTCGCGAGAGTCTCTCGGACTCTCGCGAGAGTCGCCAGCCCCCGCCATCAGCACCGAATCATTCCCTGTCACTCCACACGGTGTCCAGTAGGTGGCACCCCAAAACAAGGAAAAAGAACGTCAGGCCCAAGATCGATCAAGACACTTAGGAAGGTCTTTTGAGGAAGGAACACCTCCCCCTACACACACACACACACACACACACACACACACACACACACACACACACACACACACACACACACACACACCAGCACATCCCCGCCCACACAGGTCATGAATGGCAAACCCTTATGGCACAGAGAGACAGACAGACAAAACACATGGGGTGTGGAGAGAGACCGGAAATCAAAAACAAAAACAAAAACAAAAAACATTTTCCTGGCTTGACCTATGAATGGGCCTGGGCTGGCATTCTGTCCTCTGGGCCCTACAGTCAATCCATGGCGGTCGCTCCTCTCTCCTCATCACTGTAATCCTATCTGATATTTGCCAGAGCCGAACGTGCAGTGGGGACACTTTGGTTCATCGATCTAAACTAGGGCCCGGGGCGGAGGGGGTGGTGGTGGTGGAGGGGAAGCCTAGGAAGTCTGTTGCTATAGTTGGTGGCGGCGGCGGTGGTGGTGGCGGCAGTGCAAAGTGTGTGTGGGGGGAGGGGGGGACGTAGATCACATGCTGCCATGCGTGCCTGTGCCTGTGTGGTAGGAAACAGCAGCAAAGATCAAGGGGTGCAGGGTGTGTGTGTGCACGCCCCAGTCAGTCCTGGGGCTTGAACTCAGAGCCTGAGTGCTGTCCCTTGGCTCTTGTGCTCAAGACTGGCACTCTGGGGCTGGGAAGGTGGCTCAGTGGTAGAGCGCTTGCCTTGCATGCATGAGGCCCTGGATTCGATTACTCAGCACCACATAAGCAGAAAAAAAGCCAGAAGTGGCAATGTGGCTCAAGTGGTAGAGTGCTAGCCTTAACCTGAAGAGATGAGGGACAGCGCCCAGGCCCAGAGTTCAGGCCCCACGACCCGACCCCCCCGCCCCCGCGCCAAAAAAAAAAAAAAAAAGAGACTGGCAGTCTGCCATTTGAGCCAAAAACTCCACTTCTGGCCTTTGGGTTGCTTAATTGAAGACATGAGGCTCACCAAAGTGCAATGCCTATATACCTCTGATCATATAACAAGAAGTCTTCCCCTTTCTTTGTGTTTGTTATCATCGATGTTATTTTGTTTTCTCTTCTCCCCCCCCCCATTGTTTCTTCCTTCATCTATTTCCAGGAGGGGCAAGAAATGGAGGGACCCAGGATGAAGAAGTGCAACAGTGGCACTCACTAGACACTATGTTGACACACAACCTGTGGGTGGGGAACAAACAGAACTTGAGGAAGGGAAAACCTGTGAGAGAGCCAGGGAAGGGGTGACATTGTCCAAAAAAAAAAGTACTCTTTTTTAGGGGGTGGGGGGAGATGGGAGGGCAGGAATGGAAACAAAGGAGGAGGCAACAATGCTTGATAAGAAATGTACTCATTTCCTTGCTCGTGTCATTGTAACCACTCTGTAAGTATTTTCACAATTAACACAACTCATTAGCCGGGCGCCGGTGGCTCACGCCTGTAATCCTAGCTACTCAGAAGGCTGAGAGCTGAGGATCACGGTTCAAAGCCAGCCCGGGCAGGATAGCCCCCAAGCCCAGAGTTCAAGCCCAACGACAAAAAAAAAAAAAAAAAAAACTTATTAATTAAAAAAAAAATGTACTCTTCCTACCTCACTTATGTAATGTAATCTTTCCTATCCTTTTTTTTTTTTTTTTTTTTTTTTGTCAGTGGTGGGTCTTAAACTCTGGGCCTGGGCGCTGTCCCTAAACTCTTCAGCTCAAAGCGAGTGCTCTACCGCTTGAGCCACAACGCCACTTCCGATTTTCTAGTGCCTCATTGGAGATAAGAGTCTGGTGACTTTCCTGCCCTGCCTGGCTTTGAACCGTGATCCTCAGCTCTCAGCCTCCTGAGCAGCTAGGATTACAGACGCGAGCCACCGGTGTGGGCTGGCATACTGTAACCGTTCTGTATGTCACCATTTCCCTAACAATTTGTAAAAAATCAAAGGAGAGAGGGAGGGGGAGATAACAACCCCTCACGCCTGAGAAGTGAAACCCAACGGGCTTCTAACCGATCTGAGATTCTTTGAAGGTTTTTGCGATGTTAATCACAATCACAAACACAGACGGACAGTTTCTCCAGTCACTCCTTAAGAGGAACGGGGAACAGGGACAGGGAGAAGAGAGGCAGATCCTGGCCTGACCTAGGCGGGAAGATGGAGGGGAGACAAGACTCCTGAACTCCTTTTTCCCCTCACTCTCCTCCGTCCAGAGGGTGGGAGCTTAGGGGTCGGCCACGGGGACATCCCACGGTCACAGTCATGCCTCCCGGAGGGGCAGAGGGCAGAGCACAGGCAAGCATGCCAGCTTCCCCGCCCGCCCCTCCCATTCTGTCCCTGGCGGGCTTGGGCGGGAGGCATACTAGTGGCAGCGGGCGGGTGGAAGTAGTCTGACAACTCCAGCTTGCAGGAAGTCAGTGGCTGCTGGTGGTAGGCAGGGAGGGTCCCAGCAGAAAAAGACCAGAGAGAGCGCGCGCGCGCAGACTTTTCCTGCCCAAGGGCAAAAGAGGCCACTTTTGTAAAGACGGGGAGGGGGAGGGGAGGCTGATTCACTCACCCCCACCCCACCCCGCGCGCTAATGAAGTTACAGGAGCTGAGGGCTGGCCGCCCCACCCCCCACCCCGCCGGGGTGTTTCGCAGAGGACGCAGGGCGGGTCGGGGGTGGGGGTGGGGTGGGCTGGTTTAAGCCTGGAGCCCCAGTCAACTCAGGAACTCCAGGCAACGTTCCTTTGTCTTGTAAATGTCGTCATGGCAACGACTTAAGCGCCCTGGCGGAGGGGGGAGGGTGGGGGGGGGGGGGGGGGGAGGAGAAAGAAGAAGAAACAAACACGCCCACCCCAGCAGGCCTGCCTGAGTTGAGGCCTTGAATTTCAACCTCAGTAGGGCCACTAAACTAATAAAAATCGTTGTAAGAAACTGTTGACGGAGGACCCTCGGGATAGGATGATTAGGCTGTGTACCCGTGAGGCGAGGTGGCCGTGTGTTCCAGCTTCGTGCCAAGAGGTTGCCTTATCTCGGCCTATCTTCCTTCCCAGAATTGAACACAGAGGCAAGCAGGATAATTTCCAGGGGGAAATGAGGCCTGGGAAAGCACCACCAGGAATTCAGAGACAAGACAGCCGGACAGCTTCCTAATGAATGGCTCCACACATCCTATTTTCTTCACTTTTCAGTCCCTCATAAACGAACAGTTATTAGGAAAGAAAACTAATAGGTGGGGGTGGGTGGTGGAAGGGAAAAGAGCAGCTCCCTTCCTCTGAGCTTTTGCCCAAACAATGAGTATACTGTGAGAAAGGAGCCAAGAGTTTCCTCAAAGAAAGGAGGAAACTTACACCGGGGAGGGAAGTAAATTTTAAAAAGAAGCAGAGCATGGGTCAAAGCACCACCCCTCCCCCCCCATGCATGCATGGGAAACCAACAGAATCATCTCTTAAACCCTACTACAGGCTCAAGGTAGAGAGTTTACTTTGTTTCTTTTTCCTCTGTGTGTTTTCAAGGTTTCACTTTCATTTCTGGGCACATAACCATTGGGCCTTGCCTCGGTGGGTGTTTCTCCCCCTAAAAGTATCTATCCTGTCTTTTGGGTCTTACTGTGTGTGAGTGTGTGAGTGTGTGAGTGAGTGAGTGAGTGAGTGAGTGAGTGAGTGAGTGAGTGAGTGAGTGAGTGAGTGAGTGAGTGAGTGAGTGAGTGAGTGAGTGAGTGAGGCAGCCAGGCAGCCAGGCAGCCAGGCAGCCAGGCAGCCAGCCAAGCAGCCAGCCAAGCAGCCAGCCAGGCAGTCAGTCCAGAGATCTAATGTCTCCCCTATTTTAAACGTACCTTTTGCATATGTGAGAGAAAGCACACGAAACTGGTTTTCTATAGGAACATATATGTGAATACATTCACCATGGAGTGAAAAGATAGAGTCGCTTCCAAATGATATGTACAGCAGAATACCAACACATCGAGATGACTTCTGCAAGAAGCCAAGGCCCACTTTTGAAATCCCATAATGAGGAAGCCTCAGTCAGTGGCCTGGTTTGAGTCCAGGCCTCCACTTAAAAACGACCTTTACTTTGTGTTTTTATTTTTCCCTGTTTTCTTTTCCTTTCTATGACCTCTCCCCCCAACGCCCCAACCCCTTCCCTCCATAGGTCTCTCTTTCTCCTTTTCTTTCTCTGTAGTTTGAGCCCGAGAGTTACTTAATTCTCGAACTTCTGGGTTTTCCTTAGATCTGGTAACCTGTTGGACATAAAAATTTGGGAAAGCCTCAAAACAGTCACCCCCACCCCACGAAAAATAATCATGCTTGTCGCCAAAAGCTTTTAAATGAGAAAACAGTGGTCAAGTGAAGCCAATGAAGGCTGTAATAGCAACCATGTTTCTAGACTACTGTACCAAGTTTTTTTTTAAATATATATATTTTTAAACATATTTTTATTGTGAAAATACTGTACAGAGGGGTTACAATTACATGGGTAAGATAATGAGCACATTTCTTATAAGCATTGTAGCCTCCTGCTTTTTTTCCCCTTCCCATCCCTTCGTATCCTCCCCCCCCCCCGCCGTCCCCCCACCAAAGTTGTAAAGTTCGTTTTTTGACATAACGACTTGTATATCTCATTGTTTCAATGGGTCCTCCTGTAACCCTGTTTTAACAATTTGTTTTTTCCCTTCCCCTCCACATATATCAACACCAGGATTTTTTTTTTATTAAGCAAAACAACTCAGTTATTCAGCTGTGAGTATGTCCATACAAACAAGATGCAGGAGCCTTCCATGCTGGACTGGCCAAAAAAGGGGGGAGAGCTAGGAAGGTGGCTTAGTGGTAGAGTGCTCGCTCCCCTTGCAAGCATGAGGCCCTGGGTTCGATTCCTCAGCACTATATAAACAGAAAAGGGGAGCAGTGGCACCCTGTGGCTCAAGTGGCAGAACAGTAGTGAGCCTTCAGATGAAGAGCAGAGAGACAGCACCCAGACCCAGAGTCCAAGCCTCACACCCGACGACAAAAAAACTGAAAATAATAAATATATATATATATGTTTGTATCACACTATATATAAGCATAGATAGATATATATGTATGTATGTGTATAAATATATATGTGTATATGTATGTATATGCATGTGTGTGTCTGTGTGTGTGTGTCTGGAGAGAGAGAGAGAGAGAGAGAGAGAGAGAGAGAGAGAGAGAGAGAGAGAGAGAGAGAGAGAAAGAGAGAGAGAGAGAAAGCCAGAAGTGGTGATGTGGTTCAAATGATACAGTGCTAGACGTGAGCAAAAGAAGTTGAGTGTGATTCCTAGAAATGTTGTTTGATGATACTTTTTGTCCTATTCATGACAGATAAAACTTTCACTAACTTATGTTATGTGTTAGTATAATTACTTCATTTGATGAAATAGCTAATATATATTTTTTACCTTTCTGAGAATATAATTTTAATGAAATAAACTGTAAAATTATTCATATGTGAAAAAAAAGAAGAAGTTGAGTGACAGTGCTGAGGCCCTGACTTCAAGTCTCAGTATTGCCCACCCCCCCAAAAAAATAAAGAAAAAGGAGAGAGAGGGGGGGTGGGGAGAAGAAAGAGAGAAAGTAAAAAAAGGAAGGAAGGAAGGAAGGAAGGAAGGAAGGAAGGAAGGAAGGAAGGAAGGAAGGAAGGAAGGAAGGAAGGAAGGAAGGAATGGTCAATGACCTGTTTTTCTTACCTGTAGAGAAATGCCCCAAACATCTAGAAATTCAGGTTGGGGCAAAGATAAAACAGCTATCTGTACATAACTCAGCTGCCACATCTCCCCCCCCCCCCCCGCCTATCTAACCCTGAAAACACCCATGAAGTCAAGGAGCTGTGTAGGTCTCTCTCCCTTCAAGAGCACCCACACTGTATTAGAGTATGTCCTTGTCTGTCTGTCTGTCTGTCTGTCTGTCTGTCTGTCTGTCTGTCTGTCTGTCTGTCTGTCTGTCTGTGCCTTTTTTGGGGGTCTGGTTGTCTGCTTGCCTGCTTGCTTACTTACTCCATAAAAACTCCACCAGAGTGACTCCTCCAGAAATTCTTATTCAATGATCGAAATCAAGGGTCCTAAGGGAAGAGTCCCTACATGGAAGGGTAAAAAGTCACTAACCCTCACCTGTGTTTGGTGACAAGAAGAACTCCATACCAAGAGTCTACCTTAATACATGAGGGCAGGGCAGGGAAGGAATAATTTATTCAGGTGATCTAGTCAGTCACAGTAATGGGTCTCTGGTTCCCCGTCCATGTCTCCCTCTGTGTGTGTGTGTGTGTGTGTGTGTGTGTGTGTGTGTGTGTGTGTGTGTGTGTGTGTGTGTGTGTGTGTCTCAGATCTAGTTGGACTTGTGGATCTCTCACTTGCTCTCCCTTCCATCTCTTACTCTGTGTGTCTTTCCACTGGTCTCTGGGTCTCTGTCTCTCTGTCTGTCTCTCCTGTGTCTCTGTCCTCTCCCCTCCCCCACCCCTTGCTTTTCTGTGTGGACTCAAGGAAGAACTGTGTTTCAGGCCCAGTGGTCTCTGCTTACTCAGCTTGCCAGCCTGGAACTCGCCAGAGGCAACTTCTTCCTTGGTGTCCCCGAAGGAAGGAGGGAGCAGGAACCGGTGCCCCAAAAGGGACTCTTATCTCCAATGAATCACCCGCCTGGCCACCCGCCCGCCCGTGTCAACCCACACAGAATATGAAAGCCACACATGAGCTCAAGAACATGCAAAGACTCAGTTTAGAGGAGTCTCATGTTGAACATGGAGACTCGGTCTGTAAACAAGATGGATGCCACTCCCATCGCTGCTGCCATTTAGACCCGAGTTTTTAGGGAATCTGTCTACCACCCAGACACATTCCAGCCCACCACCTTGAGAATGTCTCAAGGATGGATGGCTAATTTTATTCAATCATCATCTGGTTTCCCGAAGGAGAAAATGCCTCTGCACCCCCCCTCCCCTGCAGTTCTCTTCCCAAGGCCCCAAGTCGGGGGCGGGGGGGGGTGTGTGGAAAACAACAACCAAAAAGCATGTAAATAAGCCGGGCGCTGGTGACTCACGCCTGTAATCCTAGCTACTTAGGAGGCTGAGATCTGAGGATGGCGGTTCAAAGCCAGCCCGGGCAGGCGAGACCGTGAGACTCCGATCTCCAATAAACCACCAGAAAACTGGAAGTGGTGCTGTAGCTCAAGTGGTTGAGCGCTCGCCTTGAGCTGAAGAGCTGAGGGACAGCGCCCACGCCCAGAGTTCAAGCCCCACGGCCAACAAAAAAAAAAAAAAAAAAGCACGTATATAATAACTGAATATACGTATATTTATATGTATGTATCACACTATGTATGAGTATATATATGTGTGTGTGTGTGTGTGTGTGTGTGTGTATGTATATATATATGTATAAATAAATGAATATATGTGTGCTTATACATATATACGTATATGTATAAATAAATGTTACCCAAATGTTTACAAACAAGACCACACTAAAGCTACCAGCACAACTATGTTTATTGCAGCATTATTTACCATAGCTAAGATATGGAACCAACCCAGATGCCCCTCAGTAGATGAATGGATCAAGAAAATGTGGTATATATACACAATGGAATTCTATGCCTCCATCAGAAAGAATGACATTTCCCCATTTGTTAGGAAATGGAAAGGTTTGGAAAAAATTATATTAAGTGAAGTAAGCCAGGCCCAAAGAAGCATAGGTCCCATGGTTTCCCTTATTTGCAATATCTAGTATAGGTATGAGTCAAGCGGAAAAGGCCAGATAATGTGATGTTAGGAAAATGAACCCTTAAATATGTATTTTAATGTTTTTGTTTCTTTCATGCATGTGTTTCTAATGCATTTATAAGATTATTTCTTTGTTGCTTTGTATGTCCCTCCCCCACAGTGTAACCCCCACTTTCACTATATTTGATGTCAGTATAACATGTGAAGGAGATGGGGACAAACAAGTCGTTTAAGGATTCAGGTGGACCTGTTGCAACAATGAGAAGTACAAAATGTCATGTCAAAACCAGCTTTACAATTTCGGTGTGGGGGGGGAGGGGGGTATAATTGGGTGGGGGGAGGGGGGTAAAATTGGGTGGGGGGAGGGGGGAGGCGGGGAAGGGAAGTGAAGGGTAAACAAAGGAGGAGGCTGCAATGCTTGGTAAGAAATGTATGCATTATCCTGCCCATGTAATTGTAGCCCCTCTGTACAGTATGTTCTCAAATAAAATAAAATACAATTAAAAAAAAATAAATGAATATGTGTTTATATATGTATATGCATATAAACACATATATATGTATACATATATACATACTCAGGCACACGCACACACATAGATATATAGAGATATAGATATATAGAGATGTATATCTATATCGATACATAGATAGATAGATAGATAGATAGATAGATAGATAGATAGATAGATAGATAGATAGATAGATAGATAGATAGATAGATAGATAGATAGATAGATAGGTAGACAGACAGATAGACAGATAGACAGATAGACAGATAGACAGATAGACAGATAGACAGATAGATAGATAGATAGATAGATAGATAGATAGATAGATAGATAGATAGATAGATAGATAGATAGATAGATAGATAGATAGATAGATAGATAGATAGATAGATAGATAGAATAGATAGATAGATAGATATCACGTACATAGACATAAGTAGCACTGTGGCTCAAATGGTACAGTGCTAGACTTGAGCCGAAAATGCTGAGTGCCTGAGTGACAGTCCTCAGGCCCTGACTTCAAGACCCAGGATTGCCCACCCCTCCAAAAAATAGAGAAAAAGGAGAGAGAGAGAGAGAGAGAGAGAGAGAGAGAGAGAGAGAGAGAGAGAGAGAGAGAGAGAGAGAGAGAGAGAGATGGTGGGAGAAGAAAGAAAGAAAGAAAGAAAGAAAGAAAGAAAGAAAGAAAGAAAGAAAGAAAGAAAGAAGGAAGGAAGGAAGGAAGGAAAGAAAGAAGGAAAGAAAGAAAGGAAGGAAGGAAGGAAGGAAGGAAGGAAGGAAGGAAGGAAGGAAGGAAGGAAGGAAGGGAGGAAGGGTCAATGACCCTGTTTCTCTTACCTATAAAGAAATGCCCCCAAACATCTAGAAATTCAGGTGGAGGCAAAGATAAAGCAACTAACTGTCTGTGCCTAACTCAGCTGCCACATTCCCTCCCCCCCCCCCGCTTTAACCTTGAAAACACCCATGAAGTCAAGGAGCTGCGTGGGTCTCTCTGTCTGTCTGTCTGTCTGTCTGTCTGTCTGTCTGTCTGTCTGTCTGCCTTTTTTTTTTTTTTTTTTGGGTCTGGTTGTCTGGTTGCCTGGTTGCCTGCTTGCTTACTCCATAAAACTCCACCAGAGTGTCTCCTCCAAAAATTCTTATTCAATGATCGAAATCAAGGGTCCTAAGGGAAGAGTCCCTACATGGAAGGGTAAAAAGTCACTAACCCTCACCTATGTTTGGTGACAAGAAGACCTCCATACCAATAGTCTACCTTAATACATGAGGTCAGGGCAGGGAAGGAATGATTTATTCAGGTGATCTAGTCAGTCACACTAATGGGTCTCTAGGGATCCCCCTCCATGTGTCCCTCTGTCTGTCTGTCTGGCGCGCTCGTGAGTGTGTGTCTGTGTGTGTCTGTGTGTGTCCGTCCGTCCGTCCGGCCCTCTGTTTGTTGATTCAGGGGAATCTAGTTGGACTTGTGGATCTCTCTCGTTCCCCCTCCATCTCTTTCCCTGTGTGTCTTTCTGTCGGTCTCTGGGTCTCTGTGTCTGTCTGTGTGTCTGTCTCTCTTTGTCTCTGCCTCTGTCTGTCTCTCCTCTCTGTCTCTCTGTCCTCTCCCCTCCGCGCCCCCCCCCCTTGCTTTTCGTTGTGGACTCTAGGAAGAACTTTATTTCAGTCCCAGCGGGGGCTCTGCTTACTCTGCTTGCCAGCCTGGAACCCACCCGCCAGCGGCAACTTCTTCCTTGGTGTCCCCGAAGGAAGGAGGGAGCAGGAACCGGTGTCCCAAAAGAGACTCTTATCTCCAATGAATGGCACACCCTGCTCTGCTCGCTGGGCCGCCCGCCCGCCTGCCGTGTCAACCCACACAGAACATGAAAGCCCACGTGAGCTCAAGAACATGGAAAGACTCAGTGTAGAGGCTTCTCATTTTGAACCCACTCGGTCTGTAAACAAGATGGATGCCGCCGCTGCCGCTGCTGCCATTTAGGCCCGAGTTTGTAGGGAAGCTCTCTACCACCCAGACACATTGAGACACACTGAGACATTGAGAATGTCTCAAGGAGGATGGCTGAAGGATGGATGGCTAATTTTACTCAATCTCTCTCTCTTCTTCTTCTTTTGCCAGCCCCTAGACTGGCAAAACAAGTGGGGGAGGGCTGGGAAGGTGAAGAGCACAGAGAGAGACAGCACCCAGCCCCAGAGTTCAAGCCTCACACCCGACACACACACACACACACACACACACACACACACACACACACACACACACACACACACACACACACACACACACACACACACACACACGAAAATAGCTGGGCGCTGGTGGCTCGCGCCTGTAATCCTAGCTACTCCGGAAGCTGAGATCTGAGGATCTCGGTTCAAAGCCAGCCTGGGCACGGAAGACCGTGAGACTCTTTTTTTTTTTTTTTTTTTTTTTAAGTTCTTTTTTTTTTTTTTAATTTAATTTTATTTGTGAACATACTGTACAGAGGGGTTACAATTACGTGGACAGGATAATGCGTTGCATTGCAGCCTCCTCCTTTGCTTACCCTTCACATCCCTTCCCAGCCTCCCCAATCCTAATCCTTCTCCCCTTCTCCCCCCCGCCCACCCGCACCGACGTTGTAAAGCTCGTTTTGGACATGGCAACTTGTCCTTCTCATTGTTGCAACGGGTCCGGGTCCTCCTGTAACCTTAAACAACTGGTTTTTCCCCATCTCCTCCACAAGTTATACTGACATCAAATATAGTGAAAGCAGGGGTTATACTGTGGGGGAGGGACATAGAAAGCAACAAAGAGATAATCTTATAAATGCGTTAGAAACACATGCATGAAAGAAAAAAAACATTAGAATACATATCTGTCTGTCTGTCTGTCTGTCTGTCTGTCTGTCTGTCTGTCTGTCTGTCTGTGTCTGCCTTTTTTTTTTTTTTTTTTTGGTCTGGTTGTCTGGTTGCCGGGTTGCCTGGTTGCTTACTCCATAAAACTCCACCAGAGTGACTCCTCCAGAAATTCTTATTCAATGATCGAAATCAAGGGTCCTAAGGGAAGAGTCCCTACATGGAAGGGTAAAAAGTCACTAACCCTCACCTGTGTTTGGTGACAAGAAGAACTCCATACCAAGAGTCTACCTTAATACATGAGGGCAGGGCCAGGAAGGAATAAATTTATTCAGGTGATCTAGTCAGTCACACTAATGGGTCTCTAGGGCTGCCCCTCCATGTCTCCCTCTCTCTGCCTGTGT